>NC_060126.1:155087899-155388108 GCF_021461395.2 Schistocerca americana | reverse complement strand
ATTTATTGTGCAGAAGTGGTACAAAGCTGTATCACTTTTCAACATAATCTCCCCCACGCTCAATGCAAGTCCTCCAGTGCTTACAAAGTGCATAAATTTATTTAGAAAAAATTTCTTTTGGTAGTCCGCGCAACCACTCATGCACCACGTGGCGTACCTCTTCATCAGAACTGAACTTCTTTTCTCCCATTGCGTCTTTGAGTCGTCCAAACGTATGGAAATCACTTCGGGCAAGGTCTAGTGAGTATGGTGGATGAGGAAGACACTCAAAATCCAGATCTGTGATTGTTGCAACTGTTGCACGGGCAGTGTGGGGCCTTGCATTGTCATGTAGCATAAGGACACCTGCTGACAGCAATCCACGTCGCTTTTATTTGATTGCAGGCCGCAGATGACTTTTTAGGAGATCTGCGTGTGATGCACTGGTGACAGTGGTCCCTCTAGGCATGTAATGCTCCAAAATGACGCCTTTTTTGTCCCAAAAGAGAGTCCGCATAACCTTCCCTGCTGATGGTTCTGTTCGAAACTTATTTGGTTTTGGTGATGAGGAATGACGCCATTGCTTGTTCGCTCTCTTCGTTTCCGGTTGGTGGAAGTAAACCCAGGTTTCGTGCCCAGTAACGATTCTTGCAAGGAAGCCATCACTTTCGCGTTCAAAGTGACGAAGAAGTTTTTCACGAGCATCAACACGTCGTTGTCTCATTTCAGGAGTCAGCTGCCGTGGCATCCACCATGCAGACACTTTGTGAAACTGGAGCACATCATGCACAATGTGGTGTGCTGACCCATGACTAATCTTTAAGCATGCTGCAATGTCATTCAGTGTCACTCGGCGGTTGTCCTTCACTATGGCTTCAACTGCTGCAATTTTCTGTGGAGTCACAACTCGTTGTGCCTGACCTGGACGAGGAGCATCTTCCACTGAAGTCACACCATTTGCGAACTTCCTACTCAATTCGTAGACTTGCTGCTGTGACAAACATGCATCACCGTACTGAACCTTCATTCGTCGATGAATTTCAGGTTTCACACCTTCACTACGCAAAAACCGAACAACAGAGCGCTGTTCTTCCCTCGTGCAAGTCGCAAGTGCGGCGGCCATCTTTATACTAACACTGTGACGGTATGTGCGCATCTGCACTATGCTGCCACCTACGGGCCATTCTGCACGCTGTTTGTAGCGCGCTTACCAACTTACAGGATAACGACGCGAAATTTCGATTCGTTATTACAAATTTAAGGCTTTCATTTGACTCACCCTCGTATATAAGTATTTACAAGGAAATATCTTTTCAATAGAAAAGAATCGTTTGCATACTTTGTAATAGAAGAGCACTATGCAAAAAAGCAGTAACGTTTTCCACAATAAACTTTTTGTGATCAAAATTTTTTACCAATTTTTTAGATCTACATGTGTCCATTTTACCATCACTTTGCAATCCTTGCTGATTGATTTTATGATTGAGTGCTGTTTATACTCGAGACATATATCTCTACCAGATATTAGAATTACACTCACCAGTAAAACGGCTATATACCTCGCTGGATCATTCCTTTGTACGAAATGCCGTTTTTCCTGTCTACAAAAGATATTACTACAATACGGCTTTACAAATTTTTCTCGCAGGTGATTAACGTTGTAGTCTGCATATTACTGTGTTGGGCCAGTATCGTGCGTAATTTGTCCAAAATATGTCGAAAAATTCTAACCAGTTGTAGCAACGTAGTTGTAGAAAATAGATTAGGTAGCAGTGATACGTTGAAGTGCTATGATATTGGTGAAAGAAAAAGGTCAAACCATCACTTAATCCATCTGTAGACTGATGCCGAAACAGCAATGAAATTCGGTCGTGAGCTATCACAGAGCCAGTTCTAAGCAGTTGCGAAATAAGCATTGAAATTAATTGTGACACAGATCCTCTACTTATTTAGAGCTATCATCATTACGATGTCATTTATTACTTTTATTTCATTATCTTTATATTCCCATTGACATTGTGCAAGCGGAATATAAAAGACAGTGAGTTAGATATTCCACATATTAAACCAGAATTGCAGAAACATGGTAATATCTAAACATTGGTCAGTTCGGATAGAGATCAGTGTAACTAGGTTTTTGGCCTGGCGATAATGAATCTGTTACCAAAATTAAAATGGCGAACACTTCCGAAAGATACATGGGTATTGACAGAAATTTGTGTCTTGGGACTTGTTTACCATTACCAATATGTATAAAATTGAAAGTCCAAAATATACGCTGAGTATGGCTAGTAAATTCCGAAGCAAATGCAATGAGTTTGATAGAAATCATACCTCGTGATTTTTTACTGTATGAATCATGCATCTTATATAAACATCGTAAACATTGAAACTATGGGTTCAATATAGCTAACAATATCTAGAAAATTACGTTATTTGCCACTGAGGACAATTCCTCAATCATTGACACCTTTTTCTTTGACTGCTCAGCATCAGAAAGAAATACCGTACCCTTATTGCTCTCACATCTGTCTGAATTTAAACAATCCCTATTCTTGATTATCTTGGATGGGCGGGAGGATGAAACGTCTTTTCCAACCTTTGATGCGACCAGTTTTCCCGAAGGAAACTTTTCCGGACAAATATTTGCACAACGTATGACAGCTCGTCTGGACTGTTTCAACGAAGATCCGCGGTTGTCCCTCGTTTAGAATTGTCCAATTAATCTTCAAATTCTTTTCGAGTTCCACTCGATGATTTCTTTTCCGTTTTAGCAACAAAATAAAGATACCTTATTGTTCAAGCAGATCTCTAACTTCATCATCTTGATTCGGTATCTCTTGATATTTGATCCTCTACATGTTAAATGATTATAATATGACCAGCGTCTAGTCTTTTCTGCTAAGCACTTTTCGCATTTGCAAACAGTCGCTTATAATTTTCTTGGGTGGAAACTTCCCAGCGACGCAAAAATCTCACTTATTGTAACGTCCACTGTGACACCAGATTAACCTGAATTAACCTTAATATATTGTCTAGTATTTATACCGTGTAGTATGACAGCTATGAATGTTAGATCTCTGTTTTACTCAATATTTATTTACTCCTTTATTTATGATTAATGCATTATAAAATACGTATGAAGAAACGGCTTCGGGAAGACACTTGAGCCTGTCCCGCACTGCCGTTTCTGGTATGATTATTTTTTTCCTTAGTAATTTAATTGAAAGCTTTGTTGCTTTGGTAAAAATAAAATTGGTTCTTTTTGTCGTGACAGAATAAATTACTATTAATCACACCAGATTTGTCGGAGAACAGCAGCAACATGTGTAATTGATCCAGCTTTAAGAAACTCTATTACCTTTTAGCGGAAAATTCGTGCGGTACTCTCCGACGTTAGAAAAGTCGTAGTGTTCCGTTCGGAGCAGGAGGCGGCTGTCTTTTCTCCTTCGCGATATCGAAAATTACTAAAGAAAATGAACAGAAATTTTTTTTTCGGAGGAAGATCGCGCGGAGAAAACAGACGGAAGTTACATGAGAGAAACCTAAGGGACCAACTGATTGGATTTGTACGAACATATAAACGGAACTGAAAGAACTTGGAATAAATACTATAGCGATGTCGTCACGACAGCCTCCTGTTCCGACAGAACACACGCTGGATCATAAGCTGCATAAATCTTTTAAACAGGAAGGATTATCATAAGTATAATTAATGAAAATAAGGTTGAGAGATTTTCTTTGAAATTAAATAAACTTCAAGGCTTCAAGTATTATAATATGAAACGGAAACTTACATTAACATGACCACCCATTGTGGCGGTGGAGCGAATTTTTCACGATATACATTCTCGCTTGTTTGTGGCTACATATATTTTTAATCACTTAAACTCTTAACTTTACAATAAAAATGATTATATCAGTATGGAGCACAATACTTTTGCGTCCGACTCGCAACACATTCACAGAAGAGCTAGACAGCGACGCGGCTCCCTGCAGAAGTAAAAACTGGCAATTGTTATTTTGAAACATAAGTGCATCGTTTTTTTTTTTTTTTTTTTTTTTTTTTTACTGATCGATAGCAGCGTATAACAGTTTATAGCTATCGTGATATTCTGCGCTTTTCAGGAGCGCGGCAAAGATATCTGGTTACAACATTCATTGGTATATGTTAGAAGTTCGCACATACTGACGCAAATACATGTTAAAAATCGCAGTGATAAAGGCTGTAATGTCACACGTTACGTGAAAGAAAATACGAGCTTACCAAGACGATTACATTTTTCAGCTGTCCTTTCATATGTGGTTTATTTCCGGAGCAAACTTGCTCCTATTCAAGCAGCAGTTTATTGTTGGTCGCTGGAGCAAGGAAGGGTATCCACCGTTTGGAAAAATCGCAGACCATTCCCGTTTTAAAAAGGATCGTAGGTCAGATGCACATAATTTTAGCCCTATATTGTTGTTGTCAAACCGTTGTAGAATTATGGAAAATATTTATGCTAATGTCCTATGACTTCGTGGAGAAGGAAATCTCCACTATAAAAATCAACATGAATTATGCAAACAGAGATCTTGCGAAACTCAGTTCGCTCTGTTCCTCCTTGGAAACCACATCGCTGTAGACATCGGCGATCAGGTTGATGATGTGTTTCACGACTTCGGGAAGACATTTGAGCCTGCCCGCACTGCCATTAAGTGAAAGAAAAAACAAGCTTGTAGACGGAACTCAACACGTGGCTCGTAATAGAACAAAATCAATAGACGTAAAGGTACTTTCGGGGGCACGTCAAAGAAATTTGATAGAACCGTTATGGTTTACAGTGTGTATAAATGAGCTAGTAGAATGCGTCGGAAGCTCTTTAAGACTGTTCGCAGATGACGCGGTTGTGCATAAGATCATATCAAAGCCAGAAGACCGTAGCGATTTGTTGGAGACCTTCGGAAAAATAATGAATGGTCCAAGGACTGGTAATTGACCCTGAACGTTGAGAAGTGGAACTTATTGTGGGTACATATGAAAATAAAAACACTACTGTACAACTACGCTATTGATGAGAAATTGCTGGAAACAGTAACCATCGTAAAATAACTAGGAGTATCTACCCGGAGAGACCTTAAGTGTAATGACCACATAAAACAGATAGTAGGAGAAGCCGATGACGAACTGGGATTCGTGGGAAGAATATTAAGGAAATGTAATTCTTCCACTAAAGTGTGGCTAACAAATCGTGTGTGGGGCCGATTCTTGAGTATTATTCACCAATCTGGGACGCTTACTAGGGAGGACTGATAGAAGAGAGAGAAAAGGTCCAACGAAAAGTGGCGCGGTTCGTCACGGGGTTGTCAACTGCACGAGAACGTTACAGAGATGCTTAATAAACTCCATGGCAGAATCTACAAGAGAGTTGTTGTGCGTCACACATAGGTTTACTACCGACATTTCGTGACAGTACTTTACGGAAAAAATGGTTCAAATGGCTCTGAGCACTATGGGACTTAACTTCTAAGGTCATCAGTCCCCTAGAACTTAGAACTAATGAAACCTAACTAACCTAAGGACATCACACACATCCATGCCCGAGGCAGGGTTCGAACCTGCGGCCGTAGCGGTCGCGCGGTTCCATACTGTAGTGCCTTGAACCGCTCGTCCACCCCGGCCGGCGAGTCGGACAACATATTACTTCCTCCTACATGTCTCGCGAGATGACCACAACGAGAAAATTCGAGAGATTAAAGCTAATACAGAGGCTTACCGATTATCATTCTTCTCACTTGCCATTTGCGAGTGGAAATGGGAAGCGGGATTAGTTAGTGGTACCAGGAGTACCCTCCATCACGTACCGTCATGTAGCTTGCGGAGAATTGATTCAGATGTAAATCTTACTGGGGATTCACGAGGAACATCGTATATTGTTTGTCGTACAAGTTGAAATATAGCATGGTGGGAGCATTTTAATGGCGCAAGTGACACAAGCGGCATTTTGGGCATATAGCATGGCATAAATTTACAAACTATTTTATGTTTGCTTGTGTGTTAGCGGCTTAACATGAATAAAAATAATTGTGATTAGAATTTATTGTGTAATTTACTCTTTGAAAAAGATGACGAAGCTGCAGGCTCTTTTTATCTCCAAAAATACAGTGGCGGAAGCAAATCATGACAAAAAATAATAATTTTTGAAATTTGACATTTTCTGTTTTCTACTCCATAATGGACTTTGGACTTTTCTGAACTTTTTGTCAGATAATACATTAAAATCAGACAATTGTGAGACTTCAAATAATATTTTGAATGTTAATGCGTGACTGTCAAATTTCGGGGCTACGCCACAGTTGAGCAGTCATATCGTGGGAACTACACAGTCTAGAAGGCTGTGAATTGCTTTGTTTTGTGCCTACTGCTACGTCTCAGAAGTTGGCATTACGAATAAACAAATAAGTCCTTTGTTTCTGATACTAGTATTCGTTGAAAGTAGTGCGATTATCGGTTACTATTGTATTAAGGTAACTTCCATTGATTTTTATACGTAAGTAAAATTACTAAGCGTAAAAGTAACTCCAAGAAACGCAAATTCGCGCGTAACAGATATGTGAGACCTGCATTTCCTTCTGAAGTACTTGCAAACGCCGATGAGAAGCCATGTCATGCTTTGTGTCCACCTCCACCAAGATGTAAATACAGGCAAGCTGAATTTTCTGGCACCCTGCATGAATTTACTCATAAAAATTCTCTTCCTTTGGCAGTAATGGAGGAAATCAAACCTATTTACAGAGATTTGGCAAATCCTGAGCTACTAAAGAAGTGTTCAAATGAGAAGACCCAGAAAGTGAATGTGTCCTTCAATAACGTTGTGTGGTGCTGTATGCCTAAAAATGTATTTGTTGGCCTTATGACTCTAAAGTTAGCAGTGTCTGATGGTGTAATAACTTTTAATGGTGGGAACTATGAAACACTTAAGGTTCTGGAGAAGTTAGGACTGCGGAAAGCGGATGAGCTTCGTGTGCGTGAAGCAGAGTTAACTGTTCAGCAAATGACAAAAGAAGCAAGAAAGAAAAAGAGGAGGCAAGCGCTGGGCTGTTGTGATACAGACTATGGGCCAGGGCAACTCTAGTGCATAAAAGACGCAGAAATGTAAGTCTGTATAAGAATTTGTGATAAAGAAATGTTTTAAACATCAGTATTGCTGAACTACGTTTATTGCAATAAATGACCCGTTTTCTATAAAGGTAAAGATGGTAAGAGACATGAAATTTTCACAGTATGCCTAGTGTGAGATTCAACACATATGGAACTAGAATAATTAAACTATTCTGAGTCGTTTTGTTGAATCTGTATTCGATGTTAACAAATTTCTCTTTTTCAGAAATACTCTTCTTGCCATTGCCACTCTACACTTTATATCCTCTCTACTTTGGCCATCATCAGTTACTTGACTGCTCACATAGCAAAACTCATCTACTACTTTTAGTGTCTAGTTTCCTATCCTAATTTCCTTGGCATTACCCTTATTTAATTCGATTATATTGCATTATCCTTGTTTTGCTTTTGTTGATATTCAGCTTTTATCCTCCTTTCAAGACATTGTCCATTCCTTTGCTGTCTCCGACAGGATTACAATGTCATCGGCAAACCTTCAAGTTTTAATACCTACTCCAAATTTTTGTTTTGACTCCTTTCCTGCAAGTTCAACGTACAAATTGAGTAACATCGGATATAGGTTACAATCCGGTCTCACTCCCGTCTCAACCATTGCTTCCCTTTCATGTCCCTCGACTCTTATTACTGCCTTCTGGTTTCTGTACAAGTTATAAATAGCCTTTTGTTCCCTGTATATTACTCCTGCTACCTTCAGAATTTCAAAGAGAGTACTCGAGCCGACATTGTCAAAAGCATTTTTTTTAAGTCTAGAAATGCTATAAACATCGGCTTGTCTTTCCTTAACCTGTCTTCTAAGGTAAGTCGTAGGGTTAGTATTGCCTAGCGTGTTCATACATTTCTTCGGATGTATGAACGCGGAATAATTGAAATGCTTTTCTTCTACAAACCGATATAACATTTTCGATTGTTAATTCCCATTTCTGTAAAATTCTTCCTGCTACTTATCTTCGACTCGGCTGTGCGCGACCTCCCCAAGCTGGAACCCAACGCCGACTCTTCTGTAAGCGCTGGGACATCGCTACCTGTTCAAACCAACAATCGGTTTAGTAACAGATTTATTTCTTTCTTCATCCGTCGCATACTATTGCTCACAGAGGCGCCTGCCTGGAGGCGGGTGATGTTCTCCAACGAGTTATATTAGCTGAACGTGGAATACATGAAGAAACATGTGAAGCGACTAGTATCAATGCTAGAAGCGGCGTTACACTTTATTAGTGTGACATCTCCTGGCAATAAATAGTTTTTTGCGTGGTGTACGTGTTTGTCACTTTCCAATGTCATGGCCTCCGCTAGGGTACCATACTCAAAACAAGGACGGTGTGAGAACTTCACATTCAGAGAAAGAAGCATACCTTAAGAACTATGAGCAATTCTTGATCTTCGATACTGTGAAACGAATCTCTTCTACTACCACTGAAAATGATAGGTGCGAAGTGCAAAACGAAAAAGTTCCATGGCAGCACTGTATGAGAACGGTGGTAATTACCACTCCTCGCACCCAAATGTGAGACAGAATGTGCGCTCTCCTTACCCCCTGAGTGCCTGGATCAAGGAAAGTTAGAAGCACTGTAAAAGTAACGTAGACAAGGCACAAAAGTTACACTCATTACAGTACGGGTATTTAACAGAACATGGGACCTTGTTTTCCGAAATGTTTGTGGCAAGTACAATATTTCATGCCCAGAACACATGTCAGAAGTATTTCACTCTTGAGACTTCTGTCCCAAAGGTATCAAAAATATCGATATTTTCGTCTAAATGGCGTAGACCTCTTTTTAGATATAGACACTATATATATCGCATATATATATATATATATGCGATATTTTTAAAATTTGCCCGTCACTAATCTTAGAGCAACGTTAACATGCAGCAGAATTAATATTTCATTTCTTCTAGCTATTCATTGGTGCAGTGCAGTTCTTAGAGGTACCCAAGGCTTAGAAATTACTAAATAATGCGGCCTTATCATAGAAAAACCTGTGCTTACAAAATAATTGTGAAGTGGGTAACGCTAGTAATCAGCGACAGAAGTTTCTACCACCTGTTTTTTGCTCACATCGGATATATATGTGGCTTCTGATGTGCAGCATGCATTCCATAACGGAACAAACGGCGAAATATTTGAGTGAAAGCTATATACGTGGCGGGGATAGCAATCACTTAGAGCACAACAGTTGCTTTGCAGAACACGACAAAACTACATCCACTGAAATCTTATTTATTGTTAAAGCATTGGTTAGCCCATGATGTCAAGTTGTTACTTGAATACATGTATTATATGATGTTCAGACATTATTTTTTGTGTATGCCTTGATAGTTCCCACTAACGGTGTCTGTTATGTGTTAGCAAGTTACTTATTGGTGTTTTGCGCTTTCTGGCAGCCGCGTGGGATTAGCTGAGCGGTCTAGGGCGCTGCAGTCATGGACTGTGCGGCTGGTTCCGGCGGAGGTTCGAGTCCTCCCTCGGGCATGGGTGTGTGTGTTTGTCCTTAGGATAATTTAGGTTAAGTAGTGTGTAATCTTAGGGACTGGTGACCTTAGCAGTTAAGTCCCATAAGATTTCACACACATTTTTTTGCTTTCTGGCATTATTTTAAGCTTTAATAGGTGTAGGACCGACTCACCATAGTGTCTGTGAAATAAGCGACTGAGAATGGTGCACTTGGCGACAACCTGAGTATGCAGCATGCATCATACGCGTTGTCCCACGGTGCCGTAGCCAGAGTTAATTGCTCACATCCGAGGGAAGTGAGACATGCAATGCTGCGACGTCTATATTACAACTGGAGCTTGTGGCTCTAGGTTTTCAAAAGGCCTTAGGTAACAAAGATAACTGACATACAACTATGCAGACCATTCCCACACGTGACCGGATCGAAGAATTTCATACTTCTAGTACTCAATATGTTTAACTGAAACATGTGTATAAAGTGATTTGCGCCAGGGAAATTTAAAAGTTAAGGTAACGAACTCGATGTACATAAATGATTTGTCAGACAGAATCAGCATCAGTCACAGATTGTACGTTGACGCTGATGTCTAAGAGACAATATCATTATTCGATATTAACAAGGAGATACTGAACGGCTTAAATCGATTATAAGAGGTCGTATTCTACTGCCTCCTCGCAAATTTCGCATGGGGATCAAGACAGTAAGATAAGAGATTACGGCGTCAACCAAAGCTCATGATAAATCATTATTTCCTCGCTCCGTAGGTGAGTGGAATAGTACAAATTATACTCCTCTATGTACTATACAGTGGCTTGAAAGCTGTATTTACAGAATTGTAGTATCTCTCTTATGATTTATGGTCTTACCCAACAATTACCAGCACTTGTCGCGGGGGGAAGCCCTCCTGCCACTAGTTCAAGTAAAAAATTAACAATAAACACTTCTTATAAATTCTACCAACAAACATAATTCATGGCAGTTAGACTATTGAAGATGGCTTAATACAGCGATATTATTGACGATATTATAAAGAGAAGTTTTGGAGTAGAATGTATCTTCAAAGGTTATAGACATTAGATATTTCAACGGAGTCCATCATGAATTTAATTAAAACACGGTAAATAGCAAACATATATAGCAACAGAAAATTTTCCGAAGCAATTCATAAATTCTCGACCGTATCAGGTCTGCTTTCGTATGCGCGTTTACTTCTTGCTGTTATGTTTGTGTTGGTATCCGACAGGAACAAACCTCTAAGTCTCAAAGAAAGGTCAGCTTACAGGCATCTTAGACGTTATCTTGCTGGAGCACACATGTATAATATCCCTGCAGTTAAAGTGAAAGAAAACTGATTTAACTTACCTGCTTATTGGCATGAATCATAAGAAAAAAGAAAACTGATTAACATTATTTCTTAAAAAGAGTAAAACTTTTCGGGAGGTTCAGTACAGGAGCCGGCCGATGTGGCAGAACGCTTCTAGGCACTACAGTCTGGAACTGCGCGACCGATACGGTCGCAGGTTCGAATATTGCCTCGGGCATGGGTGTGTGTAATGTCCTTAGGTAAGATAGGTTTAAGCAGTTCTAAGTTCTACGGGACTAATGACCTCAGAAGTTAAGTCCCATAGTGCTCAGAGCCATTTGAACCATTTTTTTCAGTACAGGTAAATATTATAAATTAAATTCTCTAGTTTAAGAGGGAACGCAGCTCGGAAGTTATCCATGAGTTTTAAAAAGAATGGAGCTTCTAAACCCCAATCAAGCCAGTTGTGTCTACCAAGCGACAATGACTTATTCCGTACTAAGCATTGACGGCTGCACAGTATACTGAGCTTAACAGAACTATTGGTGATGTAGGCACGCATATACTACGATGTGAAGTAACAAAGCGTCAAGAATGAGTGTAATTTAGTACTGCGTCATATCGGTAGCTTGAATTAATTTTTAACGAAGAGTGGGCTGTAGTTGTACAACTGCAGTATAAGGCACAGCGATACGGGACCTGTTTAACAGCAGAAAAATTAGCTTCTCAGATGTGTCTGTAACCTGCGTGTGGGGTGAAAAGAACACACCTATTCAGTGCCTTCAACGCGACCGGTTTCGTATCTACCAAAAAGCTTTTCCGGGAAGGGTTATTCTTTTGCTTTCATCTCAGGAAATCAGATGTGGAAAGTCATAGTTTGCTATTGGAAGCTTATAAAGAAACATATACTGTTGGAAACAACGCGCAGAGACTGGTTTCGATGGTTCGAAGACAACGATTGTGAGGTGAGTGCGTTCTGGGAAGTGTGACATACCATGATCTGTTGCATCCGGGTCGAAAGGTGAATTCTGAACACTAAGAAGCACAATCACTCAATTTGAATCGCGTACTTAAAGACAGACAGCCCAATATACTCAGAGACATTACAAAGTCATTTATGCTGCAAATCGATTGAAGGAAATGTTGAAGAGATTTCGAAGGCATGTTTTACCTCACCCGCCATATCCACTAGACAGCCCTTGCGACTGTTTCGGTCCATGAAGCATGGCCTTTCTGAAGAATTCTTCGAATCTTTTAACGATCTCACATACTTGCTCCAAGAGTGAATTACCTCGAAAGAACCTGAATTTTTTTATCGCAGAATCCAGTTGCTACCCGTAAAATGGGAAAAGGTAACAGCTCATCTTATCCCATTCAGTTATAATAAACACGTGTTTTCTGTCCTGCAAACAGTGAAAATTAATTCAAGTGCCCATTAAATAAAGCTTTGTCATTTTGTTTCGTAAATAATTGTCTCATTATCTGCAAAAAATGCTTGTCAGTACGCAATAGTATTACTCCTGACCGAAAGTGAATGGTGGTTATTATAATTTCTGTATCCAAGACAGTACAGTTCATTTACTTACAAATTCATCTACGTATTTACCACATGTTTACAGGATATATAGAAGATTTCTGCACATCACATGGATTTTGATGTCTAGATTCTGGCAGTCATGTTTCCTCAAACACTTGCTGTACGACACTGGCAGTTTCGGGCAGGCCGAGAGGTGTTCTGCATCTTGAAGTTCTCCACTTCACAGGTTGCATCTCCATTAAATGTATCCTCACAACTTCAGTTTCTGTTTGCATCTTACCACGCAGTTCGTACTCTAGTCAAAGTTATTTATGTCTGGTAAGACAGTTTGCGATAACAGCGTACACTCTCTTTAGGCTTCTGGCACATCCTCCATCGGTTCCATTCGGCGGGCAGAAGATGAAAATGCATGTGCTTCAGTGACTAGTATTAAAATCTTTCTTGACTTCTGTGTAAACTGGGTGTTGTGTGCTGTCCTTAGGTTAGTTAGGTTTAAGTAGTTCTAAGTTCTAGGGAACTGATGACCATAGATGTTAAGTCCCATAGTGCTCAGAGCCATTTTTGAACTTCTGTCTAATAAGTTATGCCTTACTTCAAGACATGCAATGTCTGGGGTCATTTCCCTGTCTTTTCTTTCCTTTGAACCTTTGCTGCTTATTTTCGTCCATGTGAGGATTCTATATTTACACGACGATAGACTTTGTCAACTGATGTTAAGCCTAGGCAACAGGGTATGATGCAGCGTGTCTCGATGAGAGGACAGACTTTGAGGTTCGTGTACTCATAATTATCGTTGAAACTGAATGTACAGCCTAGCTTCACTCCAAAATATTTAGGAGTGTCACAGTGTTCGTCCAGTTTCCGCCTAGCTTGTCTACTTCTCACGTGAAACGCCCAGATTCGTATTGCGATTGGATTAGTTTCTGGTGGTTCCCGTCATTTTATTCTGCCAAGTCTTCGAGATCGGGGATCAATTTCATCTGCACCTCCTCGAACGTACCTCCTTGAGCTACAACTGTTGTGCCTTCGGCATAGATGGAAGTTCTCATGTGTGTTCTGACAGGTTGTTGATTAGTATAGATATTGTGCAGCAGCGGAGGCAGCACACTGCCTTGAGGAAGACCATTCTCCTGGAACCACCATCAACTTTTGTTGTTGTTCAGGATGACACATGACTGTCTATTTCTAGAAGACAATAAATGAATCTGGTTATTGTATAAACTCGCCATACAAGCGCCTCCTGGAAAGCGCACTTAGATGGAACAACTTTCTGCTTCCACTACAATACTTTCAACTAGGACTTACCTCCACCAAATGCTACAAGGGACGTTCAATAAGCAATGCAATATATTCTTTTCTTGAGCTGTTTCAGTTGAAAAATGGCAGAATATGTTGTGAGGCATCCTTAAAAATTCATGTTTCAGCGCCTGTGGTTTTATGATGCTCCGATAGGTGGCTACACCATACGTAGTCTGTAATGGATGTGCATTACAAGCAGAGAGCTGTCATTGAGTTTCTTTTGGCAGGAAAACAGAGCCTCGCAGATATTCATAGACAGTTGCAGAATGTCGACGGAGACTTGGTACGGAAAAAAAGCACGGTGATTCGTTGTGCGAGGCTCTGTAATCATCGCTACAAGGACACGCAAATCTCTCCGATCTCTGGCGCGTCGGACGGCCACATACAACTGTCGCTGTAACGTGGATATACACTCATTGGAAGTAACAGACGAGTGAAAACGAACTTCTCCTTCTCCATCGAACTTCTTCCTCTCCATGACTGCGCAACGCCTCGCACAAGTCCGCACACCCAAGAGAAACTCACGAAACTTCGTTGCACTGTTCTTCCCCATCCACCCTACAGCTCGGAATTCGGACCTTCCGACTTCCATCTGTTTGGAACAATGAAGGATGGACTCCGTAGGAAGTACGAAGTGAATGATGGGTAGGTTACTGATGGAGCAAGACGTTGGCTCACACGGTGATTATGTTGAAACATAGAGCTTCGTAGCCAACAGAGTAGGATATAATATGTTGCACTGGAATCCCGAATAAAACCAACCTGTTTTCAGAAATAAATGTGTTGCACTACTTACTTAACGCCCCTCGTACGTCTGACACCATAGAGAGAGCTGAAACCCAGTAATGTTTGGTGTATCAGCCAAATAGTTCACAGGGTAACATCCATGTGCCGAGAGCATCATTTTAAGCAACAGCACGTCGACACTCTGCCAGTTATCGCAGTCATCGCTCAGCAGTTGTCGATCAGCAGTAGGCAGCAGTCAATGCCGCAGGTCTCAGCAGTTACCTGAAAGTTAGCTACAGTGCCGGCCAGCCTAGTTCTGAGACTGTTTACGCGGAGTGTCTCAAGTTCTTTAATTGATAGACGAAGTGCTGCCGGCCGCTGTCGCCGAGCGGTTCTAGGCACTTCAGTCCGTAAGTGCGCTGCTGCTACGGCCGTAGGTTCGAATCCTGCCTGGGGAATGGATGTGTGTGATGTCCTTAGGTTAGTTAGATTTAAGTAGTTCTAAGTGTAGTTTGATGACCTTAGATTTTAGGTCCCATACCGCTTAGAGCCATTTGAACGAAGGGCTTACTTATTGAGACACAGAAGTTAAACAGTCTGCACTTCAGTTAGGTAGTTAGGAATCATCTACCGTTTTAGGTTAGACAGAAGGCCCCCCCCGCCCGATCCTTTAAAGAATCGACTCCCATGTACAGAACAGCTTGAAAGAGCTGATTACTTTACAAACGAGTTAATGTGTTAAATATTTAACGTTAAGCATGTAAGGGAGCAAAAGTTCGGAAAAGGTTTTGAAATTATGCTTACAGGTTGTTGAAAGTCGCAAAGTGCTCGCGTTATGTAACACTCTGTGAAAATAGTGTGCGTAATTTGCGTTCCATTTTATTCAAAAGCTAGTTTCCCACGTATCTCAAAGTTTATGACGGCATGTCTCCTGAACAAAGTGTTGTACAATGATATAATTTTGCAGGTAGTCTAGATAATGTCTGCAAAGCTTTGCAAACTGATCTAGCAGTGAAGAAGTAATAAATTCGTCATGCCTGGTGTTAAAATTTTACTGCGTACAGTTTACGGAGGAACTAGTTTTTACGCATCTAAATGTCTATGACGTCATATGTCCTGAAATGTATGCTGTAAAATGATATAAATTTTGAATGTTCATTCAATAGTATATGTGGATACAATCTGCAAAATGTGTTGCCAATAAAGCGACTAGTAACGTAGCAGTAAATTAAAATTTCGTGTCTGATGCCGAAGTTATTCTGCATGAACAGCGAAAATATAGTAAATGATAAACTTTCTTTCTTTCATAATTTTTTGGCAATGTCAACGAGAAAAAAAAATCGTAAGGGTTTCAAATTATGTGTTAAGTTTGTTGAAAGTCGTTAAGTGCTTTCATTCTCAAATACTGGATCAGTAAAGTGGTGGTATTTGCGCGGCAGAGCTCACACGCACACACACACACACACACACACACACACACACAGCTTCTAACTACTTGTCCTATTGTCTTAGACTTGTAACATATATATGATTATACCTTTTAATGAGTAGATTATGAAGGCATATCAATTTTTTAAATTCTATCAGTAATTACGCATGATACCGAAAGTGAAATTTTTGCCCTTCAATAGTGTTAGATATAGAATCAGAAACTGATGCCGGTTTCCAAGACAGTGGCTTAGCGGTACATATCAGGTTCATCAGTGCCACGCCTTCTCACAAGGCAGACGTTTACTATCTATTTTGTGATGCACATCCTGTAATTGACCCCATATGTGGCTAGTAGTTATTGTACCGACGTGTGGCTACTAGTGATCCTGTTTTAAAGTTGTTTTCCTGCGAAGAATGTGTAGTTAGAGTGCCAGCAGGCCACTTTCATTGACTTACAGATATCTGTGGAAGGGGGTTCGCTTCCTGCAACCTTTGTGCTGTTCAAAAATGGTTCAAATGGCTCTGAGCACTATGGGACTTAACTTGTGAGGGCATTAGTCCCCTAGAACTTAGAACTACTTAAACCTAACTAACCTAAGGACATCACACACATCCATGCCCGAGGCTGGATTCGAACTTGCGACCGCAGCGGTCGCGCGGTTCCAGACTGTAGCGCCTAGAACCGCTCGGCCACTCCGGCCGGCCTTTGTGCTGTGCATTTACGTCAGGTGTTCACAACAACTACTAAAGCCGTTTTCAGGTTTCCGTAAGTCAATCGGTACCAACAGAACTCTTATATTATCACTCTGTTGAACGTGTGTGTGTCTGCCTGTCTGTCCGACTGTTACGAATAATTTTTCCCAGGAACTGGTCAACGTATCAAGTTGAAATTTATGTCACAGACTACAGTCTACAGTCCCTTTATGGTGTTCAAATTTTAAGCTTCAATGTCAAGTCAGTGGAAATGTAAAGCCATTGGTGTCACATATTTTTATATCATGCCTGTATCGATACCGGTATCAGGTAAAAATCGTTGAAATATGCGATTCCCTGGATGGATGAACTGTCTATATACATTGTGTAAAGGTACAGGTGCAGATATTTTTGTTATTGACTGATGACAGTCTACTGAAGAACATTACATTAGTATTTTTTTCATTTGTAGACTAATAAGTATTGTTATTGTGAGTAATATGTTTTCAGGTTCGATAGTAGTTCATGTGGCAAGAGGAAGTCATCATTACTTACATTCCCCGCGTAGCAGGTCAGCTGTTGAAGTATGATGCGTGGACACTACACAATTAGTCTACACTGACAAGCGTAGTTCACGTTGTGGTGCAGTTACGGCCATGCAGAAACATCAGGTTGTAAAGTTTGTGATATGTTTGTGGGAAGACTGTTCGACACAGAGGAAAAACAACCAACACACTAATAGTGTTCATGTAATGTTTCAGATAAAAAAATATCTGCACTTACACCCATTACACACTGTATATACATAAGTTTCTACTGGGCCGGCCGGAGTGGCCGAGCGGCTCAAGGTGCTACAGTCTGGAACCGCACAATCGCTACGGACGCAGGTTCGAATCCTGCCTCCGGCATGGATGTGTGTGATGTCCTTAGGTTAGTTAGGTTTAATTAGTTCTAAGTTCAAGGGGACTGATGACCTCAGAAATTAAGTCCCATAGTGTTCAGAGCCATTTGAACCATTAAGTTTGTACTCGACCCTTGGTGCGCGAGATCTACTAGCATTTATCATTTTTTTTGTTTTTATGTTTTTCAGTCTGGTGTTTCGAACATAGAATTACTCTCGGAATGAGTTCTGGACGAAGAATTTATTAAGTCAGTCAGATTGTAGCATTGATGGGTGTTACACTGTATAAATATTGTTCGGAAAACTGGCAGCCCTTTCAGCAGAGGTGAGAGCCGTGACGTCACTGGCGCTTGGTGATCTCGTCCTGGATGCTGGTGACGGAGTGCTTGCTGAGAGCGCCGCCGGGAGCGGAGGAGGCGGCGGCCTGCGACGGCGCTGCGCCCGCCTCGCTGGCGGCGCCGCTTTTGGCGCCCTGGTAGCCGCCGAAGCCGGCGAAGGCCGGGGGCGCGAACTGCCGGTAGCCGCCGGCGAACTGCTGCGGCAGCTGCGGCTGCGGCGCGCTGAACTGCCCGCCAGCCCCCGCGCCGCCCTCGCCGCCCCCGAAGGCGAACCGGCCGCCGGCGGTCAGTGGCACGGAGGCCAGCTGCGAGGGCGCGCCGAAGCCGCCGGCGGAGCCCAGGAAGGGCGAGGCGGAGCCCAGCGCGGGGGCGGCGCCGTAGAAGCCGACGCTGCCGCCGGCGGCCGCGGGCTGCGCCACGCTGGGGGCGACCGAGTCCGCGCCGCCCACGGGGGCCGCGCCGAAGCCGAAGCGGTAGCCGCCCTGGAAACCGCCGCCGCCGCCGCCGGGGGCGGCCGACTGCGGCTGGTAGCCCAGGCTGAAGCTCACCTGCTGAGGAGCGCCCGCGCCGCCCACGCCGCCCAATCCGCCCCCGGCGTCGCTCGCCACTGAGGAAGAGGATGCGTCGGAAGAGGAGCCCTGTGCGCCCCCGACGCCAACGCCGCCGCCGAAGGCGTTGAAGCCGTTGAAGTACGGCGGGAAGAAATGGTATGGCGGGAAGCCGCCATTCCCCCCGCCGAACTGGGCTTGCGCTATGGAAGAAAAACTCAGTCATTGTGGGACTGGGTGCAGAATGTGCATCATTTCTCTGTTGTTTGTATGGAGGAATGAGGGGAACGATTATTCTAATAAACATGGGCATACTTTAAGACGTATGAGCCTTCATTCAGTAGAAGATGTATGTCACCAACTGCGACATGGTCGCGTATGCAAACAGTGATCCAATCCTGTCAAATGTTTTTTATTCCAGTCTTTGATCTCAATATGAATTCTTTAGTCGGTGATTGGTTTCGGTCCGTTATGATCATCCTCAGATCTTTTTCACACCATGTCCTAAAATGATAAGGCCATAATGGCATCGTCAAAACATATAAATATAATCAGCATAACATCGTCATATAGATCTAGAATATATTCTACACCTTATTTTAGATCCATATGACGATGCTATGCTGATTATATTTATATGACGATGCTATTGTGGCCTTATCACTTTAGGACATGGTGTAAAAAGGTCTGAGGATGGTCATTACGGACTGAAACCAATCATCGTCTAAAGAATTCATATTGTGATCAAAGACTGGAATAAAAAACACTTGAAGATATGTGTTTCCCGGCAGTGAAATTAACAAATGCTCATACTTCTTAAGTTATGCACTTTAGTGTCCGACTTTACTGGAAACTTTGCTTCGAATGATTTTTCCTGTCATATCCCTGAACATTGACCATTCCTCCTGGGGCACCCTGTACATCTACGTGGTACTAACATAGTGGCGTCTATACATGTAGTGATGTGTCCGTAAGACGAAACATTACATTAAGTCCTTTCGAGTATGGACCCGAAAAACCTTCGTGATGGAGTTAGGTGAGTTTATTGCTAACGTTACATGAAATACCGTAAAACTAGGCAACTTTGCTACAGAGGTACTCCTTTGTGGCAACAATCTGCTCTACCATTTTACTCTCCTACTTCTACATCTACATACATCCTCCGCAAGCCACAGTATGCTGAACGGCGGGGAGGAACCTGTACCACTACTAGTCATTCCCTTCCATGTTCCTCTCTGAAACAGAACGAGGGAAAAATGGCCATATGTATGTCTCCGTACGAGCTTTAATCGCCGTAAGCGAAATATAGCTGGGGGCGGTAGAATCGTTCTTCAGTCGCAGCGAGCCTAGTGCTAACAAATCAAGAGCCCGCATCTGAATTGCTTCGATATCTTCTTTCAGTCCGGTTTGGTGCGGATCCCAAACACTCGAGCAGCACTCGACCGTAGGGTCCCACTACTATTCTATATGCGGTCTCCTTTACAGATGAACCAAAATTTCCTAAAACTCCCCCAATAAACCCAAGCACTTCCGTTCTACAATTCTTACATGATCAGTCCATTTCATATTGCTCTGCAGCGCTACAGCTACATACTTAATCGACGTGACATTGTCGACTGATGTTGTACTCCAGGATTATGCATATTTTTTCCCTACTCACCTGCATTAAAGCTTTTTTACATTTAGAGCTAGCTGACATTAATCACACCAAGTAGAAATTTTGGCTAAGTCACCTTGCATCCTCCTATCCGCCACTCAACGACGACGCCTTTCCATACACTACAGCATCAGCAAACAGCCGTAAACTGCTGCTGCTCACCCTGTCCGTCTGATCATTTATGTACCGGGTGATCAAAACGACGGTATAAATTTGAAAACTTAATAAAAACGGAATAATGCAGATAGAGAGGTAAAAATTGACACACATGCTAGGAATGACATGGGGTTTTATTAGAACAAAAAAAAAAAGTATTGCTAGACGCGTGAAAGATCTCTTGCACGCGTCGTTTAGTGACGATCGTGTGCTCAGCCGCCACTTTCGTCATTCTTGGCCTCCCAGGTCCCCAGACCTTAGTGCGTGCGATTACTGGCTTTGGGGTTACCTGAAGTCGCAAGTGTATCGTGATCGACCGACATTTCTAGGGATGCTGAAACACAACATCCGACGCCAATGTCTCACCATAACTCCAGACATGCTTTATTGTGCTGTTCGCAACACTATTCCTCGACTACAGCTATTGTTGAGGAATGATGGTGGACATACTGAGCATTTCCTGTAAAAAAACATCATCTTTGCTTTGTCTTACTTTGTTATGCTAACTATTGCTATTCTGATCAGATGGAGCGCCATCTGTCGGACATTTTTTGAACTTTTCTATTTTTTTTTTTGTTCTAATAAAACCCCATGACATTCCAAGCATGTGTGCAAATTTCTACCTCTCTAACTACATTATTCCGTGATTTATTCAGTTTTCAAATTTGTACTGACTTTTTGATCACCCGGTATTTAAAAAGTAACAGCCAGCCTATCACACTTCCTTGGGGCACTACTGGCGACCCTTGTCTCGCATGAACACTCGCCGTCGAGGACTACATACGTAATGGGTTCTCTTACCCAAGATGTCTTCGAGCCGCACACATACGTGGGAACCTATTCCGTATACTTGTACATTTGTTAACAGTCGGCACCATGGCACCGTGTCAAATTCTTAAACACTGTAACTCGTTCAACATTCAACATACAGCTCTGCTGCAGTGTTTTCCAACATAGTGCTGCCATTAGTGATGGTAGCTACAAGTACTTCTGAGATGGTCGCAAAGACAATTTATCGGCAAATGGAAAAACAACATGGGAACATAGTTTCAGACTTCTTGCAAGCTTTGTGTTACTTCCAATAACTTTGAAGAGCTGATTAGCTGATGGCAAGTTAATATAAATAAATTGTATCTGCAAACTATTCTTACACGGACTAAACTTTACAAAAATTTTCTTCAACCATTGTAAAGCGAAAAACATTGTTGCTGCAGATTATAGGGGGGACTTTGTGACAGCACACATACCTGGCGAAACGGGTGCGACAGCTGAAATTACGGGTACTTTTAAATGTTCTAGTAAATAAGAGACAGTTTTATTTCGCACTACAACTTTGTTTCTAAATACAATACATAAATGCTCAGAATATTTTATTAAATGCGTCGTGACTTTGTGCCTTCTTATACCACTGGACTTGTACAATGTCTAATACTCTGAGCAGTTACCTTGCTTATAGAATATTGTGTTGAATGTCAGTGTTGTTACCTGTTTCTTTTTCAAACAATGCCTTTGAACAGAGACGGCAGTAAGTGTGTGAAAGTTATGTTTAATCACATTGCTTAATTTAGCTTTTTTCATTCATATTTTATGTGAGTGAGACGTGGGATGTAATTATTTGTATTTTAAGAAATATAGGAAAACAAATCTCACGAATTAGGCGAAGTTTGCGATGAATGTTTTTCTGTGGTGACCAAATCTCTGCCACAGTTATAATTGTGTGTCAAAAAAATGGTTCAAATGGCTCTGAGCACTATGGGACTCAACTGCTGAGGTCATTAGTCCCCTAGAACTTAGAACTAGTTAAACCTAACTAACCTAAGGACATCACAAACAGACATGCCCGAGGCAGGATTCGAACCTGCGACCGTAGCGGTCTTGCGGTTCCAGACTGCAGCGCCTTTAACCGCACGGCCACTTCGGCCGGCTAATTGTGTGTCATTGATAAACAATAGGTCAGACCATCCTTGCTGCAGATAAATTTAACGCTGTTCTGTCTGTCTTAGACTTCATGTTATAATATTGTCCTGAGATGGGACGTAGCTGTCTGACAATTAATATTCCATATTGCGAAATATCATTCACATAAGAACTTTATTGCTATCAAAATTAAAGGATGAAAGTTATAACACTAAATATCGCAGCAAAAATGTCGTGAGGTTATGTCACACAAATAGATCTAGGTGTCAAAAAGTTTCCCAGTCTTGCGTTACATTCAACTTCGTACACTTATGAAAAAAATTTTGGAAGTTAGGTTAGATAGAGCGTCATTCAGTCGTAGAATGAAGTTGCATCAATATGAAATTTATAGTCACAATGCAGATCATATTTCGACCTGTGTCAGGTCATTATCAATGCAGTGCGGAATTGCAGCAGTTGTTCGTGCTCAAGTGAATGCTTACACAGTTCAGTAATTGTTGAAAGGTGTAAGCATTCACTTGAGCACGAACAACTGCTACAATTCCGCACTGCATTGATAATGACCTGACACAGGTCGAAATCTGATCTGCGTTGTGACTATAAATGTCATATTAAAGCAACTTAATTCTACGACTGATTGCTGCTCTATCTAACCTAATATAACCACAGTCGTTGCGTGCACCCACCCCATGGAGGGCAACCTGATGAATTTTTGAAGTGTTTTCCTCCTGCTTCGATGCATGCTCTGAGCCAGCGTCCCATTCTTTGCCGCACCCCGTTGAAACTTCATGGAGTGCGTCCCATTTAGACATATTCATTATGAATACGCACTCTCAGAACATCAACGTTGGGTACAGGATATACATTCGTGGACTTCTACACCCGTCGTCAATTTGAATATACTCAGGTTGTGTATTTGGACGCTATGTTGTGCAACACTTAAAACAAAATACCGACGTTTCGTCGTTCTTTGCAGCGGTTCTATTCAGGGCGACTAAATGTTGGATTGTGGGGATAGTCGTTCCTACACACTGTCTTGTTTCGGTTGTCAGGTGGCTCCTGACGTCCCAATCTGAGATGCCACTGGCAGATTTCAAGTAAGGATCGCTACGGAGGGTTGGCCGTACGGTAGACCACTCTACTCTCACAGGTGACTGGTAGGCTTGTACCCAGGAGAAATGTTTTCCTGCAGCAAGACGTTGATTCCAGTTCTCTTGCGACCACTTGTTTGCTGTGTTAATCCGGGTCATGTGGAGATGGTCCCTGGCGAACACACGCAGCTCCTTGGACAGGGGTCGCTGGCAGCTACGCCGTCAGTAACTTTTAACCACCCTCGCTAACAATATGAAAACAGTCACACAATTTATGTCAAAACAACAGCACGTTACGAATTCGCAACAAGTTATCAACAGCGGCGGACAGAAATATGGAGCCGGCCGCCGTGGCCGTGCGGTTCTGGCGCTGCAGTCCGGAACCGCGGGACTGCTACGGTCGCAGGTTCGAATCCTGCCTCGGGCATGGGTGTGTGTGATGTCCTTAGGTTAGTTAGGTTTAAGTAGTTCTAACTTCTAGGGGACTTATGACCTAAGATGTTGAGTCCCATAGTGCTCAGAGCCATTTGAACCAACCAAAAATATGGAGACAGCAAAAAACCAAAACATTACCATGCCTATTACAATTTAGGAAAACTGTTATCATTCAAAACTGCTTCCAGTCGTCTCGAAATGCATAAATATGGGTCCTGTGTGGTTCTAAAGGGAATCTTACACTTTTCTTCCTGACAAGTGCAGGCAACATTGAAGGAGGTGGACAGTGATAAAGCACCCCTCTCCCAAACGTAGAAGGCAAAGGATCAATAAAATTGAGATCTGGTGACGGCGGTGGCCAGGGGAAAGCGACAATTCATCCTCGTGCTCAGAAAACTAGTTTTGGACGATGCGAGCTACGTGATCAGAGCCATGTGGTCTTAGAACATAGCGTTGTCAACGGGAAACAAACTTTGTACCATGGGATGGTCATGATCAGGCAAAATGGTCACATAATCATTGGCAGTAGTGTGTGCTTGCTGAGTAACAATGAGGCAGGTGGAATACCACAATATATGGCTCTTCAAATCATTGCCGAACCCCTACCATATTTCACTCTAGGACGTAAACTCGACCTGAAGCTGGATGGAAACACTGCGGCACAAAACACCGTCGACCAAATAACTTTCTTCCATTGCTCCAGAGTCCGCTGAATTACAGGCCTATATCACTAAAGTCAATTTGCAGTAGGGTTTTGGAACATGTACTGTATTCGTACATTATGAAGTACCTCGAAGAAAACGATTTATTGACACATAGTGAGCACGGTTTCAGAAAATATCGTTCTTGTGAAACACGACTAGCTCTTTATACTCATGCAGTAATAAGTGCTATCCACAGGAGATGTCAAATTGATTCCATATTTTTAGATGTCCAGAAGACTTTCGGCACCGTTGCTCACAAGCGTCTTCTAACCAAACTGCATGCCTACGGAGTATCGCCTCAGTTGTGCGACTGGATTCGTGATTTCCTGTCAGAAAGGTCACAGTTCTTAGTAATAGACAGAAAGTCATCGAGTAAGACAGAAGTAATATCCGGCGTTCCCCAAGTAAGTGTTATAGGCTCTCCATTGTTCCTAATCTATATTAACGACATACGAAACAATCTGAGTAGCCGTCTTGGATTGTTTGCAGATGATGCTGCCATTTACCGTCTTGTAAAGTCATCAGATGATGAAAACGACTTGCAAAATGATTTAGATAAGATACCTCTATGGTGCGAAAAGTGGCAATTGACCCTGAATAAGGAAAAGTGTGAAGTTATTCACATGAGTACTAAAAAAAATCAGCTAAATTTCAATTTCGCGATAAGTCACACAAATCTGAAAGCTGTAAATTCAAATAAATACCTAGGGATTACAATTACAAATAACCTAAATTGGAACGATCACATAGATAATATTGTGGGTACAGAAAACCAAAAGCTGAGATTTATTGGCAGAACACTCAGAGGGTGCAACTTGTCTACTAAAGAGACTCCTCACACCACGCTTGTCCGCCCTATTCTGGAGTATTGCTGTGCAGTGTGGGATGCGCATCAGGTGGGACTGACGGATACATCGAAAAAGTACGAAGAAGGGCAGCTCGTTTTGTGTTATTGTGAAATAGGGGAGATGGTGTCACAGACATGATACGTGAATTGGAGTGGCAATCATTAAAACAAAGGCGTTTTTTGTTGCCACGGGATCACCAGTTTTCTCCTCCGATTGCTAAAACATTGTGTTGGCACCCACCTGCATAGGGAGAAATGATGATCACGATAAAATAAGAGAAATCAGGGCTCGCACAGAAAAATTTAAGTTCTCGTTTTTCCCGCGTGCTACTCGAGAGTGGAACGGTAGAGAGAGACAGCTTGAAGGTGGTTCATTGAACCCTCTGCCAGGCACTTTATTGTGAATAGCAGAGTAATCACGTAGATGTTGATGGAGATGTTTTACGGCTTCGGCGCCAAATATTCCTATTACGGGCATTTGCGTCACTGGTGAGGAGGTTTGGAATTTTAGCTCGTCATGCAATTTCCTGCTTATTGAGCTCCCTTCGTGTTGCTTTTGTGCTGACAGAGTTCGCAAGAGCGACTCTTTGTTGCGCAGTGAGTTTAGAAGCTGCTGTCGTACTGTTTCTCACCACAAACCTCTCCAATGACCATCTGTAACGATCACTCAACACACATTTTCGTTCGCGTTTTGACTGAGCGGGTTTGCGGTATAAATTTTCCGTGTATGCGGTATAAATCTTCGATATAGTGTCTCCTGAAACACCAAACGCTTCGGTACTTTGGTTACGGAAGCACCCACCATATGAGAACCAACAATTCGTCCACGTTCTAATTCAGTTAGCTCCGACGTAATACACTTACGACTACACAGAACACTGTTCTGACTAATACTGACTGATGCAACGTGTTGAAGACATCACACAGGTGCCGGTCGTGGTCAAATACAACAGCGCAACGTGCACGTTTGGGTAGCATTTGCATTTATGCTCAAGCAACCATTTCTCGCGGTTAGTTTCATACCTTTGCCCTATTTGTATGTTTCTAGCTTCCTATTCGTTGTATGAAGTTGACGTTTCAATGTTGTATGTTGTTTGCAGTAAGTAATATTACGTTTTATTCTATTTGTAGACATTTCGGTTATTATTCCTTCTGATGCACACTCTGACAGTGTGTAGTACAAGTAATAACAATGGGAATGTTAGACTAACACAACGGCCGGGAACTTCTGCTTTATGGGGCTAGATTTCTAAAATGTTGTGTACGGGTATGCAGAGTGTTGGTTTAATTAGACAAAATTGAAAGCGGGTAAAGACTTTTACAACGATATTATGAGAAGACATGAAGACTGAATGCTAAGGACAGCTGAATTTACGAGTTCGCAGGGAGTAGCATGATTGAGCGGGGAACAAATTGTCACATAATTTAAAAGGCTACGTTAGCTGATGGACAAGTTCATAACCACTTACGTTACAGTTAAAACTTTTTGCCATGAAAGTGACTTTTTTTTACACATTAAAATTTCATGTCCGATACACACTCCACAAATTTAATCAACCAACATGAAAAGGGTGTAAGAAATATTAAAAAGACAACGAACGTATTTTCCCGTGACAACGAGTTTTATAATTCTGTTAAACAGAATATTATAGTACTGCTTACTTCAGACAGTGTTCTAATGCGGGCTCCAGAAAAAACACTGTCTAACAGAAACTTTGAAGCAACCAGGGTGGGGATGGAGGGGGAGGACGAAACGAAATGAAACTTCACGGTTTGAGAGAGCGTGTGATGTTATTTCAGTGATTACATCGCCCTATCAAACATTCAAAGAGCTTCGCAGAATGAGCTCAATTATCAGGACCCCGCCTGGCCTGCATGCAAGCTCTCATTCAGGTGGGAAGAGTATCATAACGCTTTTCTGTCCTATCCAAAGGACAGCTGGCCCACAACTGTTGCAACTCATCCTTGATATCCCTGTACTGGGCAAGAATTAACGTCTACGTTCTATTGGGGACAGCTTAGGAGATCTCGCTGGCCAC
This sequence comes from Schistocerca americana, assembly GCF_021461395.2. Taxonomy (NCBI): domain Eukaryota; kingdom Metazoa; phylum Arthropoda; class Insecta; order Orthoptera; family Acrididae; genus Schistocerca; species Schistocerca americana. The sequence goes on along the minus strand of NC_060126.1, from coordinate 155,360,892 downwards.
GGGAGTACATCAACACCTCTCAGACAGTTGATAGAGATACGAGTCAGTTCTGGACTAGCGTTATTCTGTTGAAAATGGCACCATGGTACTGTTGCTTGAGACGTAAACATGAGGACATAGGACGTCCGTCACATATCTTTACATCACCAGAGTTGCTTTAATCACTACTATCCGCTATCTGAGATCATACCGGATGGCTCTCCACGCCATGAAGACAGGAGTATTACGGTTTTACCTCTCGAAAACATCGAAGGAATGGAACCTCCTCCGAAGTCGCCACCACACTCATGATGAGGCTGAACATCCGTGACGCTACTCATCAGCAGGCAGTTTCCCTGTCGCGGCACCGGACCAAACGTGGTTCTTTGTGTTGCGACTTTAACGGCAGCCTACGCATGTGGTGGTGATTCCTCAGTCTGGCTGCTGCTAGTCCACGGCTGGCAGTGCAGCATGAGACGGGATGTTACTGAGACTCCACCACTTATTCTCAGATAACAGTAATAAGCATTCCTACTTTCTAAATCCTTTATGTTTCCAAGTACTTTATAAAAGGCTGCAACCTTGACAAAGTATTAAGAAACGAAACTAGTTTCACCTTACATGTACAATTTAGTGTTGTCCAAATACGATCTGTCGTAGTCAGCACGTGGCAGGGGAAATGTAAATGGCAGTAAATGAAATAACAGGTAAATAAATCGTTTCCCCCTTTCCTCTTCCATCCACGAGCGGGGCAAGGGAAGAGTAACTGCCAGTAAAGCTCACAGTAAATTAGGAGCTCTATTTTCTCTGAAAATTTCGTCATGGGCATTTCATGGGATGTTTTTGGGTGAAGTAATATGTTGATCGACTCTTTCTGCAATGTATGCTTTCCGAATTTCAACACTGACCCGTCCCACGGTTCACAACGCCCCTCTAGGTACTGTAGAGCATCTCTTTGACCAGAGGTGTTCAACTTTTTAGCTTACCTGGGTCACATTGCGAGGAGAAGAATATTTTTGGGTCGCATATAATACATTTAACACTACCAAACTGAGGGGAAGGGGGGAGGGGAACCCGATACTGATATCTGCTTTCCGCCACATGCAGCCCGCGGGCTGCAGATTGGACACCCCTGTCTTTGATGCCCTCACACTTACTAACCTATCCCGTGATGAGACCTGTTACTCTTCACGGGATCTCTGTCTGTTGTATTAATACGGCGTGGTAAGTGTCTGAGACTGATGAGCAATAGTCAAAAATCGGGGGGAACGTGTGTTTTGAAAGACACTCGTTTTGTTGGTGAAATGCATGGAACAAACTTGCTACTGTGTTCGGTTTTCGGACATGCTCATGGCTACACTGTTACTGAGGTTGCCCAATTTGCTGGTTTGTGATCACAAACTGTCCAATGTGTGTGCAAAGAATGGTGTAGCACCAACGAGTTTGTTTACTGCAGCATGTAAAAATGCACGTCTTTAATGGCTCTGGGCACTATGTGACTTAACCTCTGAGGCCATGAATCCCCTAGAACTTAGAACTACTTAAATCTAACTAACCTAAGGACATCGCACTCATCCATGCCCGAGGCAGGATTCGAACCTGCGACCGCAGCGGTAATGTAGCGTCTTTATGGGCCAAACAGTTTATAAACTAAATCTTCCTTGAGACATTGAATCGCAACTTTATTTACGATAATGATAGAAGGTGAAGAAATAAATTAAAATTTGTGTCATGGCCAGACCTTGAATTGGGGTCTCGTGCAGTGAGGGCATTGGACTAGGGCAATCCGTGCGTATACTGCTTCAGTGCCGGCACTGTAGCTCAGCGTGTTGAATCAGAGTGTTAGCTGCCCTCTGTAATTAAAAACTGAGTTAAACTAGAACAAGCGTCATGGGACGACCATCCTAAAAAAATACAACGAACCGTAATTAACAACATGAGATAAAAAAAGTGGTGTACTGGCTAACACAGTTGCCTAGTAAGCACAAGACCCATTCTCAAGTCCTGGCGGTGGCACAAATTTTAATTAGCTTCTTCAGCTTCTATCATTATCGTAATTTATAAACTGCTCAGTAGATGACTGGAGACTTGTAGCGTGCTCTGTCGTGCCTCAATTTTGCCACTTATCAACTGATGCTTGGAGCAAAGGGCAACTCAGACCTAATGAGGCTGTTTGTCCGCAGTGCGTACTGAAATGAAATGATGTACGACATTGATGGCTGGGGAAGTTCGGCCGCCGAGTTGCAAGTCTTTTCAGTCGACGCCACACTGTGTGACTTGCGTCTCGATGATGATGAAATGATGATGACAATACAACACAACACCCAGTCCCCGTCCGGGAATCGAACCCAGGCCTGCTGCATGGCAATAAGATGAGCTGATCACTCAGCTATGCACAGGATGTAGTTCAGACCAGAGATATCTTTTGTGATGCAGATACACTTCTCGCATTTACCTCGAATAGAATTGTCAAAGCAGCGTCAAAACAATTGTTGGATCTCTTGGGGTTGTTGTGGCTAGTAGCTGCTGTTGTCACGCGCTGCGAGACGTGGCAAGTGAAACTCATAGAGGGACTTCTGATAACACGCCCGTGGCTCGCTGCCCCCCCCCCCCCCCCTCACTTGGAGCACTGCGAGTTAATCAGTCCATCATGTCGCTTTCATATAAAACAGGAGCTGCTTTCGTGGCATGGTATTCTGCGGACTTACGTGTATCTGTTATTGCTTACGAACATGAGTGTGAACTGCTCTATTTAAATATACTGTAAGTGTATTACTCGTATTCTACGTTATTTTTGTTCGCATCCGTTCTCCATACTTTCTTGCAGTTAACAGAGAACTCCACGCTAACAGGTCCTGACAGTATTGGTATTCAACTTATTACATCCTGTCACGAAACAAGCAAGTAATTCTGCTTTGAATAGTCTTGCTTCTTGCCACTAAGTGTCATGTATATCTCACTGGCTTGCACAGAGTGGATGTAGATATAGTTGAGTATGCTTTGTAGTCATGGTGATTACAGCATTCTTCCTTGAAAATTCCAAAAATGTAACAGTAGCTACGAATATGTTTCACACGTTAGTGACAGGTACTGCAAACCGTACATGACGAAAAACGGATTGTAACAAAAATTACACAGAATAATAGCAATATAGTGTATCTAAATCGAGCAATTTACACATGGATTCGTATGCAGTATCAAATAGACATGAGTCCACAGAATACAATGTGATGAATCTAGTATCTATTTCATATGAAACGAAAATAAATAATGAATCATTACGGATGAGAGCAAAAATTAAGCAGAATACGTACAACATATTTATGTAGCAATTCAAAGGGTGCAATATGCTCGAGAAGGTCGTAATAAGGAACATGATTTCCACTTGATAACAGCCAACGGTCGAAATTCTAATATCACGATTTACAAAGAAATATGCCTTACCAACAATCAGACACACCTAGAAAGTATAAATGAAAAATATTATCATCTAGCACTCGTATTTCCAAAGACAATAATACGGATTTTCGCCTCATATGTCTCGTATTCGAAGTCCTCCGCCACGCGACTTGGAACGCTGCTATAGTTCTGTGTTTCCTTGTCGTAACACGGTCCTCGCACTTCTGTTTTGGTGTATGTGCTGGTGACACTCCCGCGGATGGGTCGAGACTGATCCGGACTACCAGCAGGAATCGCGCATGCGTGAAGAGGCGTGGTTTGAGGGGTAGTTGTGCACATAACGCCCCCTGATGGAAACCGAAGAGGTGGCTTCCGCCCGTGTCAAGTGGGCGATGACTGTGATGCCGCACTCTGCTGTGGTTAAAAGCTGCATCAGTATTGTGAGACTTGCGCAATGTTATCCGCCGGAAAACCAGAAAATGGTATTTGCAGCAGAACTGTCGGGAAACCCAGGGGAGCTGGATATGGTTTTAGGAAGATTAAGCAGTGTTTTTCGTACCATGGCTTGAACCCACTCATTCAGGTTGTTTATTTCAACATTATCAGTGACCAACTGTTGCTATTTCGCATGTGACTACAGCAGTGTTCCCAGAAATGCGTACACGCGTTTAGGTTTGACGAATAACAAGTGATATACTACACCTTGATAGGACCGCTTGATCACCCCATTGAATTCCCGTGGGACAGTGGGTGAAAGAAAGCACTCTCCATCGCCGAAACGTGACAACTCTTCGGAGCCAGAACTTCAACTAATGGCTTCAGCTGTATACGGCATACAACACGAATTTTGTGCACTCTCTGCTTCGCCGAATTGACGCCATATTGGGTCTAGAGATAGTTTTATGCGGTATTAGCATAGCGTCTCCTCGGGATGTCTAATTTTTTCCGTCTTGAAATTGGACAGAGAGTCACTTGTGTTGTAGGAGGCATCCTATTCATGCCCTGTACTTACGCTTCTGGAGGTTACTTGTAAACGTAGATTTGCTGGTAGTTTGTGAGGAGCGCTCAGGTCGTAACAAGGGTCTTCACAGATCCGGTAACAAATAGAACTTTCTTCAAGTTGTTATCTACAGCCGACAAATATTTGAAAAAACTCATTCTTTGTACCAACAGCTGTACAGTCCTGTTTATACTCTACCGGTTTCAATACTGGTTACCAACTTTACAGGAGATACTGCGAGGTAAAAAACAAGATAAAACAAGTATGTAAATTCCTACAATCTTACAACAGGAAAGTCGGTGAAAAATGTTTGAAGCATCGCATACTTACGTAACGTACATCAACTGGTGAAAAATATATACCTGCCCTATACGCTGTTGTCAAGTATAAGATGTGGCGAATCATCACAATAATTGTTTCATTGAGTTTCCACCATAATAGATCTTAACTAGTTGAAGTTTGATAAAATGTAAAAGCTTGACCTTAAGATAAAATAACCACCAAAAGCTCAGTCAGAGCATGATGTATGCAAGAAGAAACTATTTCGTTGATATACAAGGTGAATCGCCTAAAATTTGCACCGCAGATGTTGCGGAAATGGGAAGTGCTATTGATGTGCGGTTTTCACAGAATGGGTTGATAGTCAGAGGCTCGTTTTGTTAGCCAATCAACAGTATGTAGTAATACTTGGAATGTGTATTTCTCGTGCAAACGTACACTTTTTGAAATGGAAAAATGCCCATTGACATTAAAAAACTAAAAGTAGGGTAAATTAGAATGTCAGGGGTGTTCTATATCTGCGCGATAACAATGGAGATACTATCGAAGACAGTGCTGCCAAAGCAGAGTTACTAAACACAGCCTTCCGAAATGCCTTCACAAAAGAAGACGAAATAAATATTCCAGAATTCGAATGAAGAACAGCTGCCAATATGAGTAACGTAGAAGTAAATATCCTCGGAGAAGTGAAGAAAGGTAGTAGGAGTAATCCACTAAATTACAGGGCCATATCATTAACGCAAATATGCAGCAGTATTTTGGAACATTATGAAATACCTCGAAGAAAACTGTCTATTGACACACATTCAACACGGATTTAGAAAACATTGTTCTTGTGAAACACAACTAGCTTCTTACTCGCATGGAGTGTTGAGTGGTGTTGACCTGGAATATCAAACTGATTCCGTATTTCTTGCTTACCGGAAGGCTTTTGACACTGTACCGCACAAGCGGCTTTTAATGAAACTGCGTGCTTATGGAATATCGTCTCAGTTATGTGACTCGATTCGTGATTTCCTGTCAGAGGTCACAATTCGTAGTTATTTACGGAAAGTCCTCGAGTAAAACAGAGGTAATTTCTGGCGTTCCGCTAGGTAGTGTTACAGGCCCTTTCCTGTTACTTATGTATATAAACGATTTGGGAGGCAATCTGAGCAGCCATCTTACGTTGTTTGCAGATGACGCTGTCGTTTATCGACTAGTAAAGTCATCAGAAAATCGAAACAAATTGCAAAACGGTTTAGAAAAGATATCTGTATTCTACGAAAATTGGCAATTGACCCTAAATAACGAAAAGTGTGAGGTCATCCACATGAGTGCTAAAAGGATTCCGTTAAACTTCGGTTACACGATAAATCAGTCAAATCTAAAGGCCGTAAATTCAACTAAATTCCTAGGAATTACAATTACGAACAACTTAAATTTGAAGGAATACATAGAAAGTTTTGTGTGGAGGGCTAACGAAATGCTGCGTTTTATTGGCAGGACACTTAGAAAATGTGGCAGATCTACTAATGAGACAGCCTACACTACGCTTGTTCGTCCTGTTTTAGAATACTGTTGCGGGGCGTGGGATCTTTACCAGATAGGATTGACGGTGTACATATCACTGAAATGATACAGGATTTGTGTTGGACAACTTTAAAACTAAGCCATTTTTCGTCGCGGAGGAATCTTCTCACGAAAGTCCAATTACCATCTTTCTCTTCCGAATGTGAAAATATTTTGTTGACGCCAACCTACATAGGGAGAAACGATCATCGTCATAAAATAAGGAAAATCAGGACTCGTACGGAAAGGTATAGGTGTTCGTTCTTTCCGCGGGCTATACAAGATTGGAATAATAGAGAATTGTGATGGTGATTCTATGAACCCTCTGCCAGGCACTTAAATGTGATTTGCAGAAAATCCATTCAGATGAAGATGTAGATGTTGCAGGATTCTAGTGCAAGTCGTTTACGAGACATTGTGTTTTGAAAAGTTCGCACACCGATTCCTGTGCAACATCTGTGCTTCAAAAATTTTTTCACCTACTTTCATGTTGTAACCTCGAAGGAAATCACATACTTGTATTATCCTGTTTTGTCCTTTGAAGTATCTTTTGTGGAAATGGAAGCCATTACTGAATCCAGTAGAGAATAAATAAGATTGTGTAGCTGTTGGCACAAATAATGGTTTTTTCCCCATCTGGTACCCTCTCTTAGCTGTGTTGGAGCCTAGAGCAGGACGCGGCGCCTGTGAGGTGCTGGCAGACTCGTGCTGGGCAGAGATAGGGACGTACCTGCCGGAGCGGGCAGCGGCGCCGCCTCCGCCACGGCCGCCTGCTGACCATACGACGTCCCGGCAGACAGCGCCAGCAGCAGCGTCACCTGCAACACCGGCACACCGTGAGCACAGTCGCCTGGAAACACTGACCTCCAGCAGGCTAACTGTGCGAGACACAGCTAGCTTTTATTCAGACACTAAATGTTCCAAACAACATATGCAAGTGAGCAGCTAGATTCCGTCCTCCTAGATTTCCGAAAGGCGTGCCACATTGTGTCACATCGTAGGACGCAAACCAACATACTATCATACGACCTATCTTCAAAATACGTGTTTGGCTCGAGGAATGTTTAACTAATAGACCACAATCTTATATACAGGGTCAGACAGCTAAGACAGTGTACCCCAAAAGTATCCAGGACGAAGAAATAAATCGAGGTGCGGTTTTCTCCAAGCTATAGCTGATAACGTGGCAGATTCCCTGCCGTTAGAATGGATTTAATATCATAATGATCAAAGCAGACGAAATGAATTAAAATTTGTTCTTTGGCAGGGACTCGAACCCGGCTCTTCTTGCTTGGTAGGCAGAAAGTCTAACCATTACCCTAAGATTGCAGCAATGTTGACCATGGTATTGCGGTGGTGTAATGGTTAGCGTTTCTGCCTACCAAGCAAGAAGAGCCGTGTGTTCGAGTCCCGCCCGTAGCACAAATTTTAATTCGTTTCGTCTGCTTCGATCATTATCGTACCTAACAAAGAGACTTAAATGTCTCAGGGAAACATTTAGTTATAGGATTCACTATCGTTCATAGTCACCGAAATATGACAGCGAGCGTTTGTCTGATCATGAGGCCTTTAAGACAAATGAACGTGCAGGGAGGTAGCGGACATTGCGTTCCCCAGATTTGGAGCTTGTACTAGGGTTCGAATCAATATCCCGTAAGACTCGGCCCTCCGGATCTCGTCTACGCACAGTCCGCCGTATTCCTGCATGTTATACACAAAATGCATTCGCAATTGCGAATAAGGACAACCATCAGCTGTAGAATGGAATGACGACAATACAAATTTGTGCCGGGCCACGACTCGAACCCGGATTTCTCGCTTATCGCGAGCGGCAGCCTTACCATTTTGCTATCCGTGTACGACTCACACGCAGACCCAAACTTCCATATATCGTCAACCATGTGTCTGCGACCTGTACTCGTACATGCATTATGTATATTCCCGTACAGGTCAGGCTTTGTGCTTGAAAGTCGATTGCACGGTATCGGCAGATGAATACGATATTGCAGTGCCTGTGTTATTCTGATTAACATGCAAAGTTCCTTTGTACATGCGTGCAAAAAAATTTTTCAAATGGCTCTGAGCACTATGGACTTAACATCTGTCATCAGTCCCCTAGAACTTGAAACTACTTAAACCTAACTAACATAAGGACGTGACACATCAATGCCCGACGCAGGATTCCAACCTGCGACAGTAGCGGTCGCGCGGTTCCAGACTGAAGGGCCTAGAACCGCTCGGCCACACCGGCCGGCACATACGTGCATATCCAAAGGAACTTGGCATCGGAATCAGAATAACACAAGCACTGCAATACCGTATTCCTACATGTTCACCTGTCTGAAAGTACCCATCATGGCACAAACACCCAAAAAGAGCTTGAAATGATATGTGATGTGAGTGGTGTCTGTTATGGTACTTGTTTTGGTAAAGCTGTGCTGCCTCACGTCTGTTTCCGTCTGCCTGGCCGTACACAAACACCAGCTCGGCTTGTTTCCGACATGAATTCGGACCATTCCGCTGCTTACAGTACGCTGAGTGAGTCACACAGCCTGCAACACACAAGGAACACAGGGTATGTCGTCAGAAGAACTTTCACTCGTCAGCGCCATCTACTGTGGCAACACTGTATTTCCGGACACATGTTCATAGGATCTTCTTTACTCAGTTTCCAGCCAGGAATCCGTCCCTGCCGTTTGTCGGTTTTATCAATGTTCACCATGTATAATTCCAATTCAAAAACAAAGCCGGTGTCGTAATTCGGCGACTATAAACAATAAAGTTACTTACTGACGCCAATAAATTGGATAATTTAAGTTAAGTAGTGTGCAAGCTTAGGGACTGATGACCTTAGCAATTAATGCCAATAAGATTTCCCACACATTTGAACATTTTTGGTATGTTAATCCATTCAGGATATATTTTGGGTGTTGTATCCTAGCTGCCTCACCTTGTATAACAGTCAAATGAAAACGAAAGGGATTGAAAAAAGTAAGTAAACTGTTCATTATTGTAAAAGTAATCGCCATAACTGTTAATACAATTATCTCAGTGTGAGACAAACCGGTCAGTGCCCTCATGGAAGAAAATTTGCAGCTGATTACGGAATCGTGGTGGTACATCGGCGGCACCTCTTCATCTGAAGCAATTTGATGGCCATAAATGTCTATCTTTAGGGCTCCGAAAATAGGAAAACCCCATGGCGAGAGATCGTAACTATATGTAGGATGTGTAAGAGCTACACAGCAAAACCTTTGCGGCGTTGTCGAAGCAACCTGCGTACAATATGTCCGTCCAAAGTTGGCGAGTTTGTTTCAGGTACGTTGCAGAGGTTTCACTGGGAAACCTGTTCCATACAGTCGCCATCTCTCCCCATGCGATTTCCGTATTTTTCGAGCACTGAAGATAGTTTTTTGTAGCGTCGATTTATTTCGGACGAAGAGGTGCGGCCGTGGATACAGTCACGGTTCCGTAAGAAACCGCAAACATTTTTTCTTGAAGGCACTGACCGCATTTCTCACAGTGGAATAAGTGTATTAACAGTTACGGTGATTAATTTTGAAATAATAAATAGTTTACATGCTTTTTTCCATCACTCTCGTTTTCATTTGACTGCTTTTTATAGAATACGAATAGGGAAGAGGAGATGTGATGCCATAGAATGTTCCGTATTTTAGGGTGTCCATATGGATGAAATTTTTATCGGAAAGAAACCTATTACGAGCTTACCAAAGAGCTATGTCCATGAACTTCTACTCCTCATACAACTGCTTATTTTTGAAATATAATTAACGTATTTCAAACATTTCCACTACTTAATGTCTTATGGCATAATTTGGTTCAAATGGCTCTGAGCACTATGGGACTCAACTGCTGAGGTCATTAGTCCCCTAGAACCTAGAACTAGTTAAACCTAACTAACCTAAGGACATCACAAACATCCATGCCCGAGGCAGGATTCGAACCTGCGACCGTAGCGGTCTTGCGGTTCCAGACTGCACCGCCTTTAACCGCACGGCCACTTCGGCCGGCTATGGCATAATTTCCTGCGTAGAGAGCACTGATTGCTCAAAGGCAAGAAGTTTAATATAAAATACTCACTCAGTTACCATGGAGCCGCCTTTATAAGGATCTATGATTTCTGACTTCACCCTCACAAGACATACTCTGAGGTGACGAAATTCATGAGATTCCTCCTAATATCGAGTCCGACCTCCTTTTGCCCGGTATAGTACAGTAAGTCGACATGGCATGGACTCAACAAGTAATGGGAAGTTCAGTGTAAAAATGTAGAGCCATGCTGTCTCTATAGCCGTCCATAACTACAGAAGTGTTGTCGGTGCAGGATTTCGTGCACGAACTGACTTCTATGTTCAAAGGGATTCTCGTCGAGCGATCTGAGTGGCTAAACCATTCGTTCGAATTGTCCAGAATGTTCTTCAAACCAATCGCGACCAATTGTGGTCCGCCGCGCGGGATTAGCCGAGCAGTCTGGGGCGCTGCAGTCAGGGACTGCGCGGCTGGTCCCGGCGGAGGTTCGAGTCCTCCCTCGGGCATGAGTGTGTGTGTTTCGGATAATTTAGGTTAAGTAGTGTGTAAGCTTATGGACTGATCCTTATCAGCTAAGTCCCATAAGATTTCACACACATTTGAACATTTTTGGTCCGGTGACATGGCGCCTTCTTATCTATAAAAAGTCCATACTCCTTTGGGAAGATGAAGTCCACGAATGGCTAAAAATGGTCTGCAAGTAGACTATCGATTCATATGGAAAAGGGGACGCAATCCATTTCATGGAGCCACCAGCAAGTTGCACAGTGCCTTGTTGACAACCAGGGTACTTGAATTCGTGGGGTCTACGCCACACTCCAACCCTGCCATCAGCTCTTACCAATGGAAATCGGGACTCATCTCACCAGGCCACGGCTTTTGCACTCGTCTAGTGTCCAATATACGAGGTGTGGCTAGAAAAAAACCGGACTTGGTTTTTTAATTACGATCCCGAAACTAAACGCCAATCGATGCATTGGAAAACTCCTGGTTCTCCACGACAAAAAAAAGCACGAATGTCAAAATCGAAATTCAAGGCAATGATGATTGTTTTTTTTTGACATCAAAGGGATTGTGCACATTGATTGGGTACCAGAGGGACAAACAGTGAATCAGCATTACTACATTGGCGTCCTGGCTACCCGACGTGAGCGAGTACGGAGAAAACGGAACGATTTGTGGAGAAAAAAGTCATGGATCCTTCACCAAGACAATGCCCCAGCTCACAGTGCGTTGTCAGTGAAGACGTTTTTGGCAAAACACAACATTCCCATCTTAGATCATCCACCCTACTCACCTGATTTGGCCCCCTGTGACTTTTTTCTTTTCCCTAAAGTCAAGTCAGCTTTGAAAGGAACTAGATTTGAGACTGTTGAAGCAGTAAAAGAAAAAGCGACGGAAGTAATGTATGGACTTACCGAAAATGATCTGCAGCATTGCTATGAACAGTGGAAAATTCGTATGGAGCGGTGTAGAGACCGAGGAGGAGAGTACAATGAAGGAGATAACATGAAATTGTAAATAATTGTAAATAAATGTTTTTTCCAGCATCAGTCCGGTTTTTTTCTAGCCGCACCTCGTATAAGGTCACGAGCCCAGGAGAGGCGCTGAAGGCGATGTAGTGCTGTTAGCGGTCACCTACTACCATAGCCCATTGACGCCAATTTCGCAGCACTGCCCTTACGGATACGTTCATCGTATGTCCCACATTGATTTCTGAGGTTATTTTGCGCAGTGTTGATTCTCTGTTAGCTCTGAAAAGTCTACTCAAACGCCACTGCCTTCTGTCGTTCAGAGAAAGGCGTCGGGCACTGCGTTGCCCATGGTGAGCGGTAATGCCTGAAATTTGGTATTCTAGTTACACTCTTGACACTGTGGATCTCGGAATATTGAATTCTCTAATGATTACGGATCTGGAATGTCCCATGCGTCTCGCTCCAGCTACCATCTTACATTGCGTTCAAAGTCTGTTAACCTCCTTCGTGCGGCCATAATCATGTCGGAAACCTTTTCGTATGAATCACCTGAGTACAAATGGCAGCTCCACCAACGTGCTACCCTTTTTTAATACCTTGCGTACGTGATAGTACCGCCGCCTCTATATACAGGGTGTTACAAAAAGGTACGGCCAAACTTTCAGGAAACATCCCTCACACACAAAGAAAGAAAAGATGTTATGTGGACATGTGTCCGGAAACGCTTACTTTCCATATTAGAGCTCATTTTATTACTTCTCTTCAAATCACATTAATCATGGAATGGAAACACACAGCAACAGAACGTACCAGCGTCACTTCAAACACTTAGCTACAGGAAATGTTCAAAATGTCCTCCGTTAGCGAGGATACATGCATCCACCCTCCGTCGCATGGAATTCCTGATGCACTGATGCAGCCCTGGAGAATGTCGTATTGTATCACAGCCGTCCACAATACGAGCACGAAGAGTCTCTACATTTGGTACCGGGGTTGCATAGACAAGAGCTTTCAATTGCCCCCATAAATGAAAGTCAAGAGGGTTGAGGTCAGCAGAGCATGGAGGCCATGGAGAAGTGTACGAACACTTTGACTGAAATGTGCAGGAGCTCCATCGTGCACGAACCACATGTTGTGTCGTACTTGTAAAGGCACATGTTCTAGCAGCACAGGTAGAGTATCCCGTATGAAATCATGATAACGTGCTCCATTGAGCGTAGGTGGTAGAACATGGGGCCCAATCAAGACATCACCAACAATGCCTGTCCAAACGTTCACAGAAAATCTGTGTTGATGACGTGAGTGCACAATTGCGTGCGGATTCTCGTCAGCCCACACATGTTGATTGTGAAAATTTACAACTTGATCACGTTGGAATGAAGCCTCATCCGTAAAGAGAACATTTGCACTGAAATGAGGATTGACACATTGTTGGATGAACCATTCGCAGAAGTGTAGCCGTGGAGACCAATCAGCTGCTGATAGTGCCTGCACACGCTGTACCTGTTACGGAAACTACTGGTTCTCCCGTAGCACTCTCCATACGGTAACGTGGTCAACGTTACCTTGTACAGCAGCAACTTTTCTAACGCTGACATTAGGGTTATACTCAACTGCACGAGGAATTGCCTCGTCCATTGCAGGTGTCCTCGTCGTTCTAGGTCTTCCCCAGTCGGGACACCTTCGTTCTGCAAATCTGTCTCGATACAAACGAACCGTGCCACGGCTATTGCCCCGTGCTAATCCATACATCAAATGGGTATCTGTCAACTCCGCATTTGTAAACATTGCACTGACGGCAAAACCACGTTCGTGATGAACACTAACCTGTTGATGCTACGTACTGATGTGCTTGATGCTAGTACTGTAGAACAATGAGTCGCATGTCAACACAAGCACCGAACTCAACGTTACCTTCCTTCAATTGGGCCAACTGGCGGTGAATCGAGGAAGTACAGTACATACTGACGAAACTAAAATTAGCTTTAACATGGAAATTAAGCGTTTCCGGACAAATGTCCACATAACATCTTTTTTTTTATTTGTGTGTGGGGAATGTTTATTGAAAGTTTGGCCGTATCTTTTTGTAACACCCTGTATACATATCGTTATCACGTGACATTCATCACCTCACTGTACATGGGAGCTTTTGGTCCATGGAGCATTAATTGAACATACGTTATAGTACAAACACCACGTGAATAATCTGAAGAAAGGTTATTATTGAAAACAAATACAAGGTAAATTAATAAACCACTCCAGTATCTAGGTATTACCGAACGTCAAAAGCAAAAATTGTGTAATTTACAGCTGCAGACTCGCTAGTCAGCTTTTAGTAGCTTGCTCTGATTACAGAAAACATCGGAATACACTTGATTCCAACACAACTGTGACGTGGACTAACATAATGCCATCATATAAGGGACGATCAAAAAATTATTTTTTGGGGACGTTGCTGCAGCCTATTTGCAGCCCAATGCGACTTCGATGTGGGTACATAAGCACCGACATGTAGGCAAGCTGTTGATGAGCCATTCGAAAGAAACCCTTTTGATCGCTCTTTATGTTTTGGTTGTTGAAGGATCGAAGCCTTTGGATATCGGTGCAATTTCGGCAAATGTCGAATTAAGCCGGCCGGAGTGGCCGTGCTGTTCTAGGCGCTACAGTCTGGAACCGAGCGACCGCTACGGTCGCAGGTTCGAATCCTGCCTCGGGCATGGATGTGTGTGATGTCCTTAGGTTAGTTAGGTTTAATTAGTTCTAAGTTCTAGGCGACTGATGACCTCAGAAGTTATGTTGCATAGTGCTGAGAACCATTTGTCGAATTAACCTTTCTCGTGCTGACACTCACCACACTAGAAACCCTATACTGAGTACAGACCGCCGAGAAAAATCTCACTCATTGAGCTAAGAACCTAAATCACTGGAGGTAAATGCCGGGACGTTTCCCTTGAATAACGCACTGCCAATTTCCTTCCCCATCCTTTCGTGATCTGAGCAGTGCCCTGTCCTTTTTCTTCATGATTCCACGGCACAATGTAAGCAATGAGCGACTATTAGAAGGTAAAGTGCGAGAATTAGTAGACTTATTGCGTTGTATGACAAATTCAATCGTAGACGCTCTGTCAGAGGAACGAGAACCCCCGCTCCATGTGTGACTACATAACTACGCCAATTAACCGATAAACATGACTCTGCACCTAAAATATTCAAGCGAACTACACCTCCTGAACGATATGAAATATTCTGGAAACTGCGAGACAAAGCGAACGAAATGTGCACAATACCGTAATACGTCATAAGCAATCTAATACACTCCTGGAAATGGAAAAAAGAACACATTGACACCGGTGCGTCAGACCCACCATACTTGCTCCGGACACTGCGAGAGGGCTGTACAAGCAATGATCACACGCACGGCACAGCGGACACACCAGGAACCGCGGTGTTGGCCGTCGAATGGCGCTAGCTGCGCAGCATTTGTGCACCGCCGCCGTCAGTGTCAGCCAGTTTGCCGTGGCATACGGAGCTCCATCGCAGTCTTTAACACTGGTAGCATGCCGCGACAGCGTGGACGTGAACCGTATGTGCAGTTGACGGACTTTGAGCGAGGGCGTATAGTGGGCATGCGGGAGGCCGGGTGGACGTACCGCCGAATTGCTCAACACGTGGGGCGTGAGGTCTCCACAGTACATCGATGTTGTCGCCAGTGGTCGGCGGAAGGTGCACGTGCCCGTCGACCTGGGACCGGACCGCAGCGACGCACGGATGCACGCCAAGACCGTAGGATCCTACGCAGTGCCGTAGGGGACCGCACCGCCACTTCCCAGCAAATTAGGGACACTGTTGCTCCTGGGGTATCGGCGAGGACCATTCGCAACCGTCTCCATGAAGCTGGGCTACGGTCCCGCACACCGTTAGGCCGTCTTCCGCTCACGCCCCAACATCGTGCAGCCCGCCTCCAGTGGTGTCGCGACAGGCGTGAATGGAGGGACGAATGGAGACGTGTCGTCTTCAGTGATGAGAGTCGCTTCTGCCTTGGTGCCAATGATGGTCGTATGCGTGTTTGGCGCCGTGCAGGTGAGCGCCACAATCAGGACTGCATACGACCGAGGCACACAGGGCCAACACCCGGCATCATGGTGTGGGGAGCGATCTCCTACACTGGCCGTACACCACTGGTGATCGTCGAGGGGACACTGAATAGTGCACGGTACATCCAAACCGTCATCGAACCCATCGTTCTACCATTCCTAGACCGGCAAGGGAACTTGCTGTTCCAACAGGACAATGCACGTCCGCATGTACCCCGTGCCACCCAACGTGCTCTAGAAGGTGTAAGTCAACTACCCTGGCCAACAAGATCTCCGGATCTGTCCCCCATTGAGCATGTTTGGGACTGGATGAAGCGTCGTCTCACGCGGTCTGCACGTCCAGCACGAACGCTGGTCCAACTGAGGCGCCAGGTGGCAATGGCATGGCAAGCCGTTCCACAGGACTACATCCAGCATCTCTACGATCGTCTCCATGGGAGAATAGCAGCCTGCATTGCTGCGAAAGGTGGATATACACTGTACTAGTGCCGACATTGTGCATGCTCTGTTGCCTGTGTCTATGTGCCTGTGGTTCTGTCAGTGTGATCATGTGATGTATCTGACCCCAGGAATGTGTCAATAAAGTTTCCCCTTCCTGGGACAATGAATTCACGGTGTTCTTATTTCAATTTCCAGGAGTGTATATTCAGGGGTCGAATTCCGCAGCACTGTGGGTAAAAATTGTGTTTCTTTGGCGTAAGAAAGGTAAAATCTGATACTGTTCTTCCACCCTCTGCGGACGAAATAAATGAATTTTTTTCTCAACGAGGTAGGACACGAAGAAGTGTTTGTTAAGGCTTTCCTCTCTCTTAATATTTGTTTAACTTATTAAGATACATACAATGCAAAGAGACACCAAAAGAAACAAAAATAAATGTATTCGGCCTTCTGAAGATATAGCAGTCTTGAGAGATTCTGTAAAGGATATGAACGATATGTTGTACACACGCAAACTGAAATTAAATAACATTAAAATAATAGTCATAGATAAATCAAACAGGCAGATAAGTATAAGAACTGAATAAGAAAAATTGAAATGGATGTAAAAGAGCTTAGCAACTTGGATGGTACAAATAATGGATGACAACATAAATGTAATGTATAACAAAAGAAGAAGTGAAGTGACTTAACAAGCGTTCAGAAATAAAAGTAATTTATTTACAAAAAATCACTTTAAAATGAAAATATGAAAGGAATTCATTAAGACATTTATTGGAACATTTTAACCTACGTTTGTCAAGGGTGGACGCTGGGGAGACAAGAAACAGAAATACGCTATCTGACATAAACAGAAGTACCCAGAAGACGTGGTCTGATGTCAGTGTAACGTCGTACACGGACGTAACATCGGCGGATATGTAAATAATTAAAGTTGCAATTTTCTGTCAAAGGCAGTACGGTCACCACAGTGCATTAATGTCGTTCGTGTTCAGTGTTGTTACCAAGCCTGGC
Source organism: Schistocerca americana (assembly GCF_021461395.2). Classification (NCBI taxonomy): domain Eukaryota; kingdom Metazoa; phylum Arthropoda; class Insecta; order Orthoptera; family Acrididae; genus Schistocerca; species Schistocerca americana. The sequence goes on along the minus strand of NC_060126.1, from coordinate 155,343,613 downwards.
AGGGTATATAAGGGGCGTGGTCAGCGTAAGAGAGTCGGTGAACACTGTGAAGCAAACGGAGATGCCGCGTATGTATGTATGTATGTATGCATTGAACTGGGAACCGAGAAACGACAGAGAGGCTTCGTCCCCGCCGCAGCCCTCAGTGGGACACAACCCCACAAAAGGATACAGCAGTCCACTGACCCCACCGCCGCCCCACACAGATCCCAGGGTCACTGTGCGGTTCGGCCCCCAGTGGACACCCCAGGGAACATCTCATTCCAGACGAGTGTAAACCCAGCGTTTGCGTGGTAGAGTACTTATGGTGTACGCGTAGGTGGAGACACTGTTTGCTCAGCAATCGCCAACATAGTGTAACTGAGGCGAATAAGGGGAACCAGTCTGCATTCGCCGAGACAGATAGAAAACCGCCTTGAAAACCATCCACAGGCTGGTCGGCACACCGGACCTCTACACTAATCAGCAGGGCGGATTCGTGCCGGGAAGCAGTGCGTTAGAACGCACGGCTAGCCGGGCGGGTGAGATGCCACGTACTCGTATGAGACAGGAACTGGTAGAGTTTGAGAGGGGCGACATTGTGGGTCGGGCTGAATCGTGTAGTATCCAGATTTGTCGGACTTGCGGATGTGAGAGTGCCTGATGTTGGAGTACATGGGAGCGTGAGGGCAGGCACACTCATCGTCAAGGCCAACCACATGGCAAGCTCTTCACATTGTCACCTGTCATCCGAGAACAAGTAATGGGCTCCCTGCAACATTGTGTGTTATCCTGCATAATTCGAGGCGGCCGCTGTGGCCGAGCGGTTCTAAGCGCTTCAGTCCGGAACCGCGCTACTGCTATGGTCACAGGTTCGAATCCTGCTTCGGGCTTGGATGTGTGTGATGTCCTTAGGTTAGTCAGGTTTAAGTAGTTCTATCGGACTAATGACCTCAGAGTTCAGTCCCTTAGTGCTTAGACCATTTGAATCATGATTGGATACAGTCTAACATCAGTCAGACTAGAGACTTATCGTCCAATGCATAGGCTGTCGTTAACAACACAACAGCAGCTATTGCGTTTGGAACGGTGCCTTGAGCAAGAAGCTAGGACTGCTGACGAATAGAAGTCGCATTGTATTCAGCGATTATTCGCGGTGTGCGCCATCCCCAGATGACATCATCGGCGTGGATAGAGGCGACCTCAAGAGAAGTTCCATTCTTCTAATACTTGGAGAGACATAATAGTAGTGATTGAGAGGACTCTGACAGCACAACGGACATCCGGTACTCTCATGTGTTACCTCTTATGCAACAGAATGGAGGTACCATTTTTCAACAGCACAACGCTCGTTCACAAATGACACATGTTTCTCTGAAGTGTCAGTGATGCTGAAGTACTACCGTGGCTAGCAGGCTCCCCAAATCTGTCACTGATAAAACATGTGTGGGACCAGCCCAGATGTCAGCTTTGTCACTTTGCTGGTATCCAGGAAATCAAGGACCAGATTCGACAGTAGAGGATACTATGGCTTTATGTCAGCCCTCCCAACGTCATACTGATAAGAGGGCTGATACGGCCAAGTTCTTCGCACGAGGGACATCTCATAAATAATGCGTAGGTTGGTATTACTGTGGATTGTTGGATGCAACTACAATGAAAATTACGTCAGAGCTTGAGAAAGATGCACTTGTTTTGTCTCGTCGCTGTGTACTCTAACACAAAATTGGTGAGAGGTAGAAATGGACCCTACAGGGATCTCTGGTACTGTGACTGCTGAAGACCAGAGGTCGTACTTCAAGAGCGAAACTTGATTCGGCAAAAACCCTACAGAAATCCGCAGTGCATTAATTGACGTTTGTGGTGAGTTTACAGTGGACAGTAGTAGGCCTACCGTCTCACCGTGGATTAATCGTTTTCGTGATGGTCGTATGAGCACAGACCAGGAAGGACAAAAGTCCGCAGATGAACGAAGTGTGAAACTTGTGGCAGATGCTCTTGAAGAAGATCGCAGTCCGACTTGTGAGGAACTCTGTGAAGACACACTGGTATTCCACAGGCATTAGTATTCCGCATTCTGACAAATGATTTGAAGAAGAGAAAAACTGCTGAGAGATGGGTCCTACACTGTTTGACTGCTGAAGAGAAGCAGAAACGGCTGGACATTGCAACATTGCTCAAGCAACGAGTCGACCCTGAAGGTCTAGGATGATGAAATGTGGATTACAGACTGAAACAGAATTGAAATCACAGTCCGATGAGTGAAGAGCTTCAGATTCTCCACGTGAAAAAAATTTCCATGTGCTCAAGCAAATGATGATTTTTGATTATGATCACAAAGGAATAATCGTGGCAGATAGCGTACGAAGTGAAACAAGTGTCACAGCAGCGTATTATCGTAACTTCATGCAAAATCCAAGCGGAGAGGTGCACGAAACTAGACCTCAGTTGGTCGGCGCTGGGCCACACGTTCTCCGTGGCAATGCACGCTCTCATATCGGCAATTCTGTAGCCCAAAAAGGCGCGAACATGGATGGGAGGTGTCGGCGCATCCTTCCCACAGACTAGACGTGAGTCCCTCAGACTTCAGCTTGTTCTCGAAGTTGAAAAAATCTATCCATTGACGTCTTTATCTTCCTCTGGAACAGATTTCTACCACCGTTACGAGCCGTTCAACAGATGAACAGAGGTGGTGTCCTAGATGGAATAATAGTGTTTCCAAGACGTTGAGATAGAGTGATAGAGAAGGAGGGAGACTATATTGAAGGACTGCAAAAATATATTGAAAAATAAATAAATAAAAAATTAACGTACAAGTAAAAATAATTAGTGGACATTATTTATGAAATGTCCCTCGTAAATCTGACTTGATTTTGTAATCTCTGTACTCCAAGCCCATTAAGTTTCAATTCGAATTCGCCTCCCCTTTTGGGTGCTTTTTTTATTATTTTTTACACGTTATGGTGAAGCAAAAGAGATGTGGATATGGAGAAAAGCCTCAGAAATGTCCTAGCTGAAAGAATCTAACGAACTCTACAGATTAAAATAATAGAGAAAAATACACTGATTAACATGATACACTGAAGAAGAACTAACTTTAAATGCGAACAGTTTTCGTTCGGCTGCTCCGTGACTATTATTGATATAGAATATGAAAAAACCTGTTGAATATTATCAGTCACTATTAATTTATTTCCTCAACGCGTTTCGGATGTTTGAACGTCCATTATCAGGTGGATTTATGGTGTGAGTCACTATGTCTTATGTTACGATTTTGGGGTGATCTGTCGCATCGTCTAGTAGTTTTCTTTTCTTTTTCTACTAGACTGAGACACAGGCTACCTCAAAGTCATATCACATCAAGTACATCGCATGTTAATAAGCATTAATCCACCTGACGGTGGGAGTTTAAACCGCCGAAAGGAGTCGCAGAAGTAAACATTACTTTTGTTGTTTCGTTGAAAGAAAAAAATTGATTAATTCGACACAACAGCTGCGTAAAAATCATATCAGAAGGAAAAAAACTTGCCGTAAATGAAGAGGGAAGTCCAGAACAGCCGTATTAGACAATGTTATCACTGGAAGGAACTGCGGTAGCCACAACAAATTATAAACATGGCGAGAGACAGAAAAGGATGGCTTAGCTTATAGTGTCTGGTGATGATCAACAAGGAGATGTAGGCCTTAGTCCTCTGTAAAAAAACCTCGCGAGGCTAGCGAGTGTCCAGCAGCGCTGGTGACTTACCGTAAGCGAGTGCATGTCTCGGGCGGCGGTGGAGTGCGCCGGCTGCGTCGCGGGGTTGCCTTATAGCGTCGGAGGCGGCGGAAGGCGGCGGACACGCTGGGCGCAGCGTGTTTCCGGCGACCTCGGGGGCGGTAAGGCGGGGGCGGTGGGGGCGGAGCCCGCTGCGTGCCGTGCGCAGGGGACGGCCGGTCGCGCATCGCCGGCCCGCGGTTTCTAATCGCCGCTGGCACAGTTCCTCGGCTGGGGACTTCCTGGCGCCTCGGAGGCAACTTGTCATTTGCATTGCTGCAAGACGAGGTATGTAGAAACAGAGCGCCGGTGCGAGATTTCATGGAGGAAACGCCGCGACAACTTGACAGCAGCGGCCCCGCCGTGCTGCCACGCACAATGGGAGGGAGTAGCCTGGAGTCGTTCGCTACACGAAACTCTTTCTTGCTTCAACTTGTTTCGGTTAGAGTCTTCCAACGAGAGGAGACTTGCCTCACAAACTGTTTTCTGGGTAAGCACCCAACGTAGCCGTCAAATCTTGCATAATTACACTGTTCAAGAGAATCAGGGGAAAATGTGTATCAACGTCCTGTGTGTTAAATAAACACTGAGGTGACAGAAGTGATGCACAAATACATATGGCAGTAGTATCATGTACACGAGGCGCTCCGGTCGCAGGTTCGAATCCTGCCTCGGGCATGGATGTGTGTGATGTCCTTAGGTTAGTTAGGTTTAAGTAGTCCTAAGTTGTAGGCGACTGATGACCTCAGCTGTTAAGTCCCATGGTGCTCAGAGCCATTTTTTTGAAAATGTTTCCGGTGTGATTATCGCCACACGATGGGAATTAATGGACTTTGAAGGCAGTATGCTAGTTGGAGGAAACACATGCGTCATTCCAGTTTGGAAATCGTCAAGGAATGCAATATTCCGACACCCACAGTGCCAAAAGTGTGAGGAGAATACCAAATTTCAGGCATTACCTCTCACCACGGACAAAGCAGTGGCTGACGGCTTTCATTTAACGACTGAGAAGATATTGTCGCAAAAATCAGTGTGGGACGTGCGACGAACGTATCCGTTAGGACAGAGCTGCGAAATATTGGTTGTTGGGCTACGGCGCACGCACGTCGCATGGAGAGCCACTCTGGGCTTGTGACCATATCATTTGCACCCTAGATGACTCGAAAACCGTGACCTGTCACATACGTCCCGTTTTCAGTTGGTAAGAGCTGATGGTAGGTTTCGAGAGTTGTGCAGTCTCCACGAAGCCATAAAGTTGTCAACAAGGCAGTGTTGACACTGGTGGTGGCTCGATAACAGTATGGGCTGTCCTCTGGTCCAACTGAACCAATCGTTGACTGGAAATGGTTATGTTTAGCTACGGTTATGTTTACAGCTATTCGTCGACTCTTTGCTGCCAAACAACTATGGAATTTTTATGGGCGACAATGCGCCATGTCACTGGGCCACAATTGTTCATGACTGGTTTGCAGAACATTCTGGACAATTTGAGCGAATGATTTGGCCTCTACATCTACATCTACATCTACATTTATACTCCACGAGCCACCCAACGGTGTGAGGCGGAGGGCACTTTAGGTGCCACTGTCATTACCTCCCTTTCCTGCTCCAGTGGCGTATGGTTCGCGGGAAGAACGACTGACGGAAAGCCTCCTTGCGCGCTCGAATCTCTCTAGTTTTACATTCGTGATCTCCTCGGGAGGTATAAGTAGGGGGAAGCAATATATTCGGTACCTCATCCAGAAACGCACCCTCTGAAACCTGGACAGCAAGCTACACGGCGATGCAGAGCGCCTCTCTTGAAGAGTCTGCCACTTGAGTTTGCTAAACATCTCCGTAATTCTATCACGCTTACCAAATAACCCTGTGATGAAACGCGTCGCTCTTCTTTGGATCTTCTCTATCTCCTCTGTCAACCCGACCTGGTATGGATCCCACACCGGTGAGCAATACTCAAGTTTAGGTCGAACGAATGTTTTGTAAGCCACCTCCTTCGTTGATGGACTACATTTTCTAAGGACTCTCCCAATGAATGTCAACCTGGCACCCACCTTACCAAAAATTAATTTTATATGGTCATCCCACTTCAAATCGTTCCGTACGCATTCTCCCAGATACCTTACAGAAGTAACTGCTACCAGTGTTTGTTCCGCTATCATATAATCATACAATAAAGGATCCTTCTTTCTATGTATTCGCATTACATTACATTTGTCTATGTTAATGGTCAGTTGCCACTCCCTGCACCGAGTGCATATCTGCTGCAGATCTTCCTGCATTTAGCTGCAATTTTCTAATGCTGCAACTTCTCTGAGTACTACAGCATCATCCGCGAAAAGCCGCATGGAACTTCCGACACAATCTACTAGGTCAGTTATATATATTGTGAGAAGCAATGGTCCCATAACAATCTCCTGTGGCACGCCAGAGGTTACTTTAACGTCTGTAGACGTCTCTCCATTGAGAACAACACGCTGTGTTCTGTTTGCTAAAAACTCTTCAATCCAGCCACACAGCTGGTCTGATATTCCGTAGGCTCTTACTTTGTTTACCAGGCGACAGTGCCGAGCTGTATCGAAACCCTTACGGCAGTGAAGGGAAATGGCACCTACCTGGGAGCCTGTATGTAATATTTTCTGGGTCTCATGAACAAATAAAGCGAGTTGGGTCTCACACGATCGCTGTTCCTCGAATCCATGTTGATTCCTACAGAGTAGATTCTGGGTTTCCAGAAATGACACGATACGCGAGCAGAAAACGTGTTCTAAAATTCTACAACAGATCGACGTCAGAGATATAGGCTTATAGTTTTGCGCATCTGCTCGACGACCTTTCTTGAAAACTGGGACTACCTTTGGTCTTTCCCAATCATTTGGAACCTTTCGTTCCTCTAGAGACATGCGGTACACGGCTGTTAGAAGGGGGGCATGTTCTTTCGCGTACTATGTGTAGAATCGAATTGGTATCCCGTCAGGTACAGTGGACATTCCTCTTCTGAGTGATTTCAGTTGCTTTTCTATTCTTTGGACACTTATTTCGATGTCAGCCATTTTATCGTTCGTGCGGGAATTTAGAGAAGGAACTGCAGTGCGGTCTTTCTCTGCGAAACAGATCTGGAAAAAGAATTTCAGCTTCATGCGTGTCATCCTCTGTTTCAACGCCATTATCATCCCAGAGTGTCTGGATATGCTGTTTCGATCCACTTACTGATTTAACGTAAGACCAGAACTTCCTAGGATTTTCTGTCTAGTCGGTACATAGAATTTTACTTTCGAATTCACTGAACGCTTCACGCATAGCTCTCCTTACGCTAACTTTGACATCGTTTAGCTTCTGTTTGTCTGAGAGGTTCGACATGAATATTTATTGGACATAACCGAGAGGTAAGTCCGTGCACTAAATCTTGCTCCAGAAACACTTCCACAATTGTGAACGGCTATAGAGGCAGCATGGATCATTATTTCTGCAGTGAACTTCCAACGTTTTGTTGAGTACCCGTCACGTCGAGTTGCTGCACTACGCTGAGCAAAAGGAGGTCCAACACAAGTCTAGGAGCATACAAGGCGAGTTCGACAAGGCTGCCGCCGCGTTACAACCCCACGTGAAGATCGATGTCTGGCCATCTCTGCGTTGCGATCTAGTACGAATACCGCCAGAGCAGTGCAAGACGGTCTCACAAGGGCCACTGTAGCCGATGTGCCCGATTATACTGTAATGAACAGGTTACGAGAAAGGACCTTACGACCCAGACTTACTGTTCGTGTCGCCTGCTCGACATGATAACATCTTACAGCTCGCCTTCAGTTCTCCCGTTCCAGTGTCAACTGGCTACTTCGTCACTGGCGAAACGTGTTATTCACAGAAGAGTCCAGATATCATGTGGCGCAAGGTGACGGCCGTGTTCGTATGCGCAGACCCTTGGTGAGTGGTACCTGCCAAATGTTATCCAGAAAACGACAGATTTCTAAGGTTTTTTGAAGCTGTAGGGAGACTTCTGTGTTGACGGCCATACGAATCTTGTCGTTGCTCATGGTCGCCTTACCGCCAGGCAGTGCATCGAACAGGCCTGTTGGACCATGTGGTGGCTGTTGCATACGCTGGTGGCCCAAAATTCCTTCTAATTCCAGGGCTTAGGTGGCGGGCGTCAGCAGGGATGTGTTCCGAAGCTTTGGTATTGAAGCAATGGAGTGGCCGGCGGTGAGTCTCCACCTAAACTCCATCGCGCATAGGCGAGACACGCTTGACGGACGTGTTCGTGGTCTTCCTTTCCACCATAGACTCTCCAAGAACTCTCATGGTCTGCCATTGAAGAATGGGAACGGATACCACAGAGTGACCTCGAAGACTTATGCGGAGCATGCCACCATGTTGGTGTACGGTAGTGGTAATCGCACACTGAAGGCATGCACGTTATTTCAGGTCTCAGAGTCCAACGAAAAGCACCCAGGATGACAGCATAAATGATTGTTTGCACTTTGTTTTCGACACCGGCAGGACATTTCAGTTCTGTTTATATAAACGGTAGAGGATGTAATGATATTTCGTTCCGCACTTAAGGGGGGATGTTGATGAAAAACACACACTGTTTCAAAAATGCACCAAATTCATAGTTTTGGAGATATGGCAATGAAATTTTCTACCACGCCTTACATAATAGTAACACATTTACATATAAAAGCCTTTGATTATATATATTAAACTTTTTTTGAATGAAATATGAAGTTTTATTTTCATAAAATAATCTATTTTCCTTTTTCTCAAAAAGTATTCAAGAGATTTCTACAAAAATTCCTCTGTTTCATGTCTTTATATGTTGTAAGCTTATCTCATGAGGTTCTTGGAATATGTCAAATAGGAGAATTTTCATAATTATTTATTATAATTCTACAAGTACAATTTTAAATTAATGCAAAATTCCAAACACTTTGCCCCATATCTCAGCTTGCAATCAGAATTTAAAAATTTGCTCTTGAGACAACGTTTATTAGGTTTACAGAAATATGAAAATTTCATAATTCTAGCATTCATAGAATCTGAGGAAAAGGTACATGAACTTTAAAAAAAAAACTTTTCAGGAAACGCAATTTAAAGTTCAACCTAACTTTTTTCCTTATGTCACTTCTTCAGGAGGCCCCACATTTGTACTCTTGGTCGTCTTTCCCTTCAAGGCTTATCTTCTGGTTTCTTGTTGTCTGTCTTCTTTCCTTTACCAGGTCTTCAACTGACTTTTCAGCTGCAGAGACGGGATGTCTTGTTTAAAATTTCCCATTTTGAAGCCCATTTTTTCTAATACCTTCATCGTCCCGACGTTCCCAGCATTAAATAGAAGAACTGGATCATAAGTTGCAATTCTGTCATATGTAGCAGATGCAAATGTATATACTTGAAAGGAGAGACAGCATTGGTCGTATATTTTTGTTTATTATCGCAAAATCGATTTTCGGTCACTTAGTGACCATCTTCAGTGCTGTAATATATAACTTAAGTTAGTAAGCACTGGTGTCAATAAGCTTACAGCCTCAGTCTATGTGATCGCCGTAAGCTTATTGACACCAGTGCTTACTAATTTAAGTTATATATTACAGCACTGAAGATGGTCACTAAGTGACCGAAAATCGATTTTGCGATAATAAACAAAAATATACGACCAATGCTGTCTCTCCTTTCAAGTATACCCATTATCTGGTCGTAGTGCACAGGACACTATGGAGTCGCCAATCAATAAGATGCAAATGTGTTTTTAGGGCATCATTTCCAAATGAGTGAATTTTGGAGACTCATTTGGATTATGAGTTTTGCCATGAACACACTTTTTGAGAAGTGAAGGATCGGCCAGAAACCTGTAAGTGGGCTTGATGTATCCCGCACACGTTTGGTTGAAAGTAATACACAGAATCGTTGTTCACTGAGCTGGTACTGAAGTGCTGCTTCAAAACGTGGGCGTGGCAGGGAGGCCGCGTCACACTTTTAATTAATTTTCAGGCACTTCGGATGCGATTTCAACATTGAAACTTTGGGAACTTAATGTCTATGAGTTGTACTAACAAATAAAAAGTAAATGGAAAATTGACATTTTTGGTAAATTTCATCAACGTCCCCCATAATTTGTGACAGCTAAAGGTATAATTTGGTAACGTAACCAGTCCTCAAGTATTGCTCAATAAATTATGGCAGACGCCCAAAGTCATGTTCCCCAAGTTCTTTTGAGCAGTGCATAAAGTTTTTTGAAATATTGAACCTGGCGATACAGCGCATTTATTGTGACCAATGGCGTCATCAAAACGGCTAACATACTCCACTCAATAAAATCCAATATACGTTAAACATGTGTCCCAAGAAAAACTATTATTGTCCCCATGACTCTTAAACTTTCACCTTGCATCCTAATCAATACCTCAGGTTACACGAAAGATCAGTTTGTCGCTATAAAAGGAGTGCTCCCTGATAACACCTTTCATTACGTATAAAAGTACGTTCTAGTTAAGCTCAATCACTTATAGTAGCGCGATAATGACCACCGAATTAAATATCGATACCCACGTGAATGCGCACTTCTCTGTTTTTTTTTTTTTTTTTTTTTTTTTTTTTTTTTTTTTTTTTTTGTCGTCAGTCTACTGACTGGTTTGATGTCGCCCGCCACGAATTCCTTTCCTGTGCTAAACTCTTCATCTCAGAGGAGCACTTGCAACCTACGTCCTCAATTATTTGCTTGACGTATTCCAATCTCTGTCTTCCTCTACTGTTTTTGCCCTCTACAGCTCCCTCTAGTACCATGGAAGTCATTCCCTCATGTCTTAGCAGATGTCCTATCATCCTGTCCCTTCTCCTTATCAGTGTTTTCCACATATTCCTTTCCTCTCCGATTCTGCCTAGAACCTCCTAATTCCTTACCTTACCAGTCCACCTAATTTCCAACATTCGTCTATAGCACCACATCTCAAATGCTTCGATTCTCTTCTGCTCCGGTTTTCCCGCAGTCCATGTTTCACTACCATACAATGCTGTACTCCAGACGTACATCCTCAGAAATTTCTTCCTCAAATTAAGGCCGGTATTTGATATTAGTAGACTTCTCTTGGCCAGATATGCCTTTTTTGCCATAGCGAGTCTGCTTTTGATGTCCTCCTTGCTCCGTCCGTCATTGGTTATTTTACTGCCTGGGTAGCAGAATTCCTAAACTTCATTGACTTCGTGACCATCAATCCTAATGTTAAGTATCTCGCTGTTCTCATTTCTACTACTTCTCATTACCTTCGTCTTTCTCCGATTTACTCTCAAACCATACTGTGTACTCATTAGACTGTTCATTCCGTTCAGCAGATCATTTAATTCTTCTTCACTTTCACTCAGGATAGCGATGTCATCAGCGAATCGTATCATTGATATCCTTTCACCTTGTATTTTAATTCCAGTCCTGAACCTTACTTAATATTTCCATCATTGCTTCCTCGATGTACAGATTGAAGAGTAGGGGCGAAAGGCTACAGCCTTGTCTTACACCCTTCTTAATACGAGCACTTCGTTCTTGATCGTCCACTCTTATTATTCCCTCTTGGTTGTTGTACATATTGTATATGACCCGTCTCTCCCTATAGCTTGCCCCTACTTTTTTCAGAATCTCGAACAGCTTGCACCATTTTATATTGTCGAACGCTTTTTCCAGGTCGACAAATCCTATGAAAGTGTCTTGATTTTTCTTTAGCCTTGTTTCCATTATTAGCTGTAACGTCAGAATTGCCTCTCTCGTCCCTTTACTTTTCCTAAAGCCAAACTGATCGTCACCTAGCACATTCTCAATTTTCTTTTCCATTCTTCTGTATATTATTCTTGTAAGCATCTTCGATGCATGAGCTGTTAAGCTGATTGTGCGATAATTCTCGCACTTGTCAGCTCTTGCCGTCTTCGGAACTGTGTGGATGATGCTTTTCCGAAAGTCAGATGGTATATCGCCGGACTCACATATTCTACACACCAACGTAAATAGTCGTTTTGTTGCCACTTCCCCCAATGATTTTAGAAATTCTGATGGAATGTTATCTACCCCTTCTGCCTTATTTGACCGTAAGTTCTCCAAAGCTCTTTTAAATTCCGATTCTAATACTGGATCCCCTATCTCTTCTAGATCGACTCCTGTTTCTTCTTCTATCACATCAGACAAATCTTCACCCTCATAGAGGCTTTCAATATATTCTTTCCACCTATCTGCTCTCTCCTCTGCATTTAACAGTGGAATTCCCGTTGCACTCTTAATGTTACCACCGTTGCTTTTAATGTGACCAAAGGTTGTTTTGACTTTCCTGTATGCTGAGTCTGTCCTTCCGACAATCATATCTTTTTCGATGTCTTCACATTTTTCCTGCAGCCATGTCGTCTTAGCTTCCCTGCACTTCCTATTTGCTTCATTCCTCAGCGACTTGTATTTCTGTATTCCTGATTTTCCCGGAACATATTTGTACTTCCTCCTTTCATCAATCAACTGAGGTATTTCTTCTGTTACCCATGGTTTCTTCACTGCTACCTTCTTTGTACCTATGTTTTCCTTCCCAACTTCTGTGATGGCCCTCTTTAGAGATGTCCATTCCTCTTCAACTGTACTGCCTACTACACTATTCCTTATTGCTGTATCTATAGCGTTAGAGAACTTCAAACGTATCTCGTCATTCCTTAGTACTTCCCTATCCCACTTCTTTGCGTATTGATTCTTCCTGACTAATGTCTTGAACTTCAGCCTACTCTTCATCACTACTATATTGTGATCTGAGTCTATATCTGCTCCTGGGTACGCCTTACAATCCAGTATCTGATTTCGGAATCTCTGTCTGACCATGATGTAATCTAATTGAAATCTTCCCGTATCTCCCGGCCTTTTCCAAGTATACCTCCTCCTCTTGTGATTCTTGAACAGGGTATTCGCTATTACTAGCTGAAACTTGTTACAGAACTCAATTAGTCTTTCTCCTCTTTCATTCCTTGTCCCAAGCCCATATTCTCTTGTAACCTTTTCTTCTACTCCTTCCCCTACAACTGCATTCCAGTCGCCCATGACTATTAGATTTTCGTCCCCCTTTACATACTGCATTCCCCTTTCAATATCCTCATACACTATCTCTATCTGTTCATCTCCAGCTTGCGACGTCGGCATGTATACCTGAACTATCGTTGTCGGTGTTGGTCTGCTGTCGATTCTGATTAGAACGACCCGGTCACTGAACTGTTCACAGTAACACACCCTCTGCCCTACCTTCCTATTCATAACGAATCCTACACCTGTTACACCATTTTCTGCTGCTGTTGATATTACCCGATACTCATCTGACCAGAAATCCTTGTCTTCCTTCCACTTCACTTCACTGACCCCTACTATATCTAGATTGAGCCTTTGCATTTCCCTTTTCTGATTTTCTAGTTTCCCTACCACGTTCAAGCTTGTGACATTCACACCCCGACTCGTAAAACGTTATCCTTTCGTTGATTATTCAATCTTTTTCTCATGGTAACCTCCCCCTTGGCAGTCCCCTCCCGGAGATCCGAATGGGGGACTATTCCGGAATCTTTTCTGTACCGATGTGAAGTCACTGCATCTCTGCACGTCTCGTTCCGGCAATTTTTCTGATCAGCCAATCAGCAATAAGCCTCAGCTTTCGCGGCAGCGTCACCCACACGGTGAGCCGGAAGTCAGGCATTCAGTAGACTGATATGTGTGAGGGTCAGGCCTAGGCTGGAAGTTCATTCGCTCAGCACGGTGTGGGAGATATTGTGACGCCGTCTTCAGGTCAAATTATAGTACGCTGCCGGCGCCTCGTAATTTTTGCTATGGCTTCCGATTCGAGTGACAGTTTAGCTTTCCTTAATGCCTTTTAAAATATTTTCGCGAGTTTCTTTCAGTGAATTGATCTACACGCTCACGCACATATTCAACACGTGTGATTTTTTCGATTCTCCGTATGCGGAAATTTCGTGGTCTATATTAACTTATGGGGAGTCTGATTTAATAAAAGTGAATCAGCTTAAAACACACATCGCACTTGCTGTTTCATGTTTAGATCTGAGGAACTTGGATTATCATTTTCCAAATTTGTTCCGGAAGGCGTTCAATAAGTAACGTAACAACTTTTTTTCTCAGCCAATTTCGGGTGAAAAAAATGCGGACTTTGTTGTGGGACATCGTGGAATATTCTCACTTCAGACCCTGTAGTTTACCGAGCGAGGTGGCGCAGTGGTTAGCACACTGGACACGCATTCGGGAGAACGACGGTTCAATCCCGCGTCCGGAAGTCCTGATTTAGGTTTTCCGTGACTTCCCTAAGTTGCTCCAGACAAATTCCGGGATGGTTCCTTTGAAAGGGCACGGCCGACTGCCTTCCCCGTGCTTCCCTAATCCGATGAGACCGATGACCTCGCTGTTAGGTCTCTTCCCCAAGCAAACAAACCCAACCCAACCCAACCCCTATAGTTTGATGACGTTCCGACAGGTGGCGGCAATATACGTAGCCTTCAAAAATGGTGTCCGTAACGGACGTGCATTCCAGGCAAACAGCTGTACTGAGTTTACTTTGGCGAAGATATCTGCGGCTGCCCGGACTGAAGTAAACACCGACCGTTAAAGCTAACATTGTCTTTCTCCTGTTTCTTGAGTGTTTCCCCTATCCCTTTTTCTCACTCCAAAGTAGTATCTCTGGTATACAACTTCCGTTGCTGTTCTTTTAAGCCGGCCGTTGTGGCCAAGCGGTTCTAGGCGCTTCAGTCTGGAACCGCGCAACTGCTACTGTCCCAGATACGAATCCTGCCTCGGGCATGGCTGTGTATGATGTGCTTAGGCTAGTTAAGTTTAAGTAGTTCTAAGTTCGAGGGGATTGATGACCTCCGATCTTAAGTCCCATAGTGCTCCGAGCCATTTTTTTGTTATTTTTATTTTATTATTGTTTTAAGTTTGCCATGTTTATACTGGTTATGTGCAGTATTTATATATTCAATTACTGTTCTATATTTTCAGCTGTAGGTACTCTTAGTTGCATCAGCATGCTCATTGTTAATTGTTTTGTGGCTAACTTAACTTGTCCAACAGTCTGCACTGTTTCTAACTTGATATATTATATATATATATTTTAATGGCACTTCTGGGCATTTGAATAATTTACAATTTATTATTATTTATTTACTCAAACCTTGTCATTCCTATTGTTTCCAACCATGGCCTTTTCTGACTTCTTTTGCGTTCATTATTAGCCCCAAATTGTATTATCTGTTTTTAACTAGAGTAGCGTGTAATAAACACAATCTTCATTTGATGCTATAATCACGTGATCGTCAACAAACTGCAGGCTGTAGAGAGCATTAAAAGATGTTGCCTTGTCATGCCATTTCGTTCTCCAGTTAGGCAGGACCTGTTGCAACCCAGATCTTAATCAGTACTAGGGACATACGGCGTTCTTTCCAAATAATTTGTTATTTGCGCAAGTTCACTAACATATTTCTTTACCCTAATACTTGGTGACACGTACATATTTCTTACAGCTGTAATAAGGTGGCTACTTATCGAAGACATTTACATTACATATCGATGCTACTGAGAGATGCTGTGTCATATGCCTTTTAGAGCTCTCCAAAACCAGGCGGGCTTTCGTGTCTCTAGCAAGGTATTTTCCAGTCACCTACTTTAGACCAAATACTCTGCGTTAAAAAGAGCGGTTGATATTATTTTGGTGTATACTACTAATGAAACATACTGATGTATAGGCAGAGTACCTGGGTGACATAACTGGTTCGCGTATGATGCCAGGACAACCTGCGTAGACTGCTTACTCTGTTCATAGTGTTATGAAACGTGGGACAGATATGAATTCTTCCATGGCTATTTGCAATATGTAGGAGTTATTTTTGCTGAAGGCAAGATTTTGCTTATGTCACCGTTAGTGATGGCAGCAGATAAGTTGCCCAGGGCGACAGCCGTGAAACCGCTTCAGTCCTTTGGTGGAAACGTAGATATTATACCATGTTTATTCCAAAGGCTACCAACATAATGCACCTCTTTAGAAATCTTCACAACTAGTTACATGTCTTCGATACAGGGAATGTCAACAAGCTTTCCGCATGTTTAAAAGTCTCTTAAGCATGCATTTCCTCCTGTTCTGCTTGTGTTTTATTTTACTACAGAACATGAAAAAGATTTTCTTTGTTTTTATATAAGTGTCGAAATGTGTGTACGTATAACAGGAGTGCATTGGACGGATCACAGGTGGCAGATAGTGAACGTTCCACCAGATATTGCGGACATCTGCGGATAGAAAATAAGCAGTCCCGGACCAAGGCGAACTAAAACCAAATCCACTTTGCATCTGTCTTGTAGCAAGCGGCAAAGTGGTCAGTGACTGTTCACCAGTGATGCGGCTGAAATTTATATTCTGGAATTAACCTTTCCAGTCTTAGCACGTTTGAGTTCAGTGAATGAGTCTACCCAACCCCACTTGATTCCAGGTACAATCATCATGGAGCATTTTGATAATCACAGTATTACCCCAGATGGTCAATCCACCGCCAGTGTTACTGGTTCAACTGATCTTTCGGATTCTGGGGCGGCCACGTTAAAGTGCAATGTGATTCAACACAGGAAGTCGTAGTCCAGTGGCCAACTCAAAAAGGAAACAAATATATCTTTTGCAACTCTTAACATACAAACACTTTTGCAACAAGGCAAACTTTACAAATTGGGAGATACATTCAAAGAATAGAAAATTCAAATTTTAGCACTTCAAGAAACACAAATAGCGGACAATAACCGCTTGGATTTCGGCAATTATCGACTTTTTAAAAGTAAAACTGATAAAAGAATACTTACTAATACACCACATCTGGGAGTTGCTTCTGCAGTCTCCAAAAACATTATAAATTCAATAACGAAAGCAAAACCCATTAATAATAGACTGATGACAACTTCTCTTAAATGCGCAAATGAGGCATACACTGTAATAAATGGAACCGTAAAAATCCTGAAGAAGTTAATGAAGTTTGGGAAACGTTAGAAAGCATCATTTCGAAAATTCCCTCAAACCGTCTTAAAATTTTAATGGGTGATTACAATTCTCAATTAGCAAAGAGAAAGTATGTAAGAAAGCGGTGGGTGGATTTCCTGGGCAGTAATGGACATGCCAAAATGGCCAAAGACTTGCTGAAATGTGCAAAAATTTTAACCTTAAAATCATGTCAATATTTCCAGAATGACATTTTCACTCTGCAGCGGAGTGTTCATGACAATATTTGTTAAAAAGAACCCTTCTAAACAGAAAACTTGGCGTGCACCCAATACATTTACTCGGGAATTTCAAATCTATCGTGTAGGAATTTCATGCCCTAACTACAAAGAAATTTTAAATGTTCAAGTTAGGAAAGTGGCTGATATAGAGTCTGACCATTATTTAATGTGTTATCCCAAAATTTAACACTACTAAAATAACCCCAACTCTAACAAGAGAACTTGACAAAAAGCGACACAATTGGCAAAGCCTAACAGAAAATTTCGTCATAACAGCACAAAATTTAATTCCACTTCGAATGAAACAAAAACATCCTTGGTGGAAAGCGGATTGTGAAACAGCAGTTAATTATAGGCGTGAGGCATTCAAAAACAGGAATAGCAACAAAACGGAAAACACGTACAACACCATTCTAACTGTTAGAAAAGAAACAACTAAATTAATCTGAGAAAGTAGAAGAAACTACGAAAATGCCCAACTTTTAGAAACAGAAAAACACTTCCAAAAGAACAATACAAGAAACTTTCATAAAATATTCAAAACAAAACTAAATGGTTACCAACCTCAAAGTCTTTGCTTCAAAAATGAAAATGACTGTTTGGCTGTTAACTACTAGAAAAATTGCAAGGTACCTGCTAATTTAAAAAAAAACTATTAAACTGTCTAGAACCAACGAATAAATTCCTACCATAGCAAACTAATAACACCAACACTAAATCTAAAGAACCTTAAGAATTCGAAATAAATCAACAAACTAAGACACTTAAAAACAATAAACCACCTGAAGAAGATTCTATAATTACAGAATTACGACAATCAATTGGCCCTAACACTATAAAAGAGATCATTCAACTAATAGCACATATCTGGCAAACTGAAAAAATACCTGAGGACTGGAAAACTGCCCTATTCATCCATTGCATAAAAAAGGGGATAGAACCGATGTTGATAATTACTGAGGAATCTCTCTTCTCCCGGTCACATACAAAATTCTGTCGCAATGTTTACTTGATCGAGCCCAAGAACAGATAGACCCTAAAATGGATGAAACCGAGTAGGCTTTAGACCAAACAGATCTTGTCCAGAACAAATTCTTAATTTAAAAAAAAATGTTCAAATGTGTGTGAAATCTTATTGGACTTCACTGCTAAGGTTATCAGTCCCCAAGCTTACACACTACTTAACCAAAATTATCCTAAGGACAAACACACACACCCATGCCCGAGGGAGGACTCGAACCTCCACCGGGATCAGCCGCTCAGTCCATGACTGCAGCGCCTCAGACCGCTCGGCTAATCCCGCGGCGCCGCTCTTAATTTAAAAGTAATCCTTAGACTCTAAATGGTTTTTGGTAACAATATTGTACGAACATTTGTAGATTTTAAAAAGGCCGACGATTCTCTTTTCCAAATTTAAAGGAGCAACGGCAGATAATAAAACTCTAACACTGATTAAGGAAACTTTAGCTGACACTAACTCTAAAGTTAAATTCATGGGAGAAATTTCTGAAACATTTTATATAAAGAGTGGTGTTAGACAGGGAGATGGACTCTCCTAATCGTTATGTAACTGTGTTGTGGGAAAGGTGATTACAGAATGGCGAGAGCAAAAGTAGAGTCAAAATTTAAATCAAGTTAGGAAGAAGTAATATTAGAGTAGATTGCCTCGCCTTTGCAGATGATCCGGCAATTTCAACTAGGGATATTACAACAGCTCAAAAGAAACAAATTTAAATTCAGAAAGAAGTTCCAGAAAAGTAGGGCTACAAATATCACTGGAAAAAACCGAATATACGACATGCAGCAAACAAGCACCAAAATTTCTGAACATGAAATATAAAAAAATAAAAAGGGTCTCTCAGTTTAAATACTTGGGAGAAATATTACAAGAAAATGGTCTGGAAAAAGCTGCAAAGTAAGATCGCTGTCAAAAAATGCCAATTGCATTCAGATTAACACAAGATATTTATAATAAAAAATCACTTTCTAAATTCAGTAAACTTAGGCGTTACGGTAGTGTTTTCAAACTTGAATGTCTTATGGAGTAGAAGCTTTAATTTTAAATAGAAAGAGGGATATTGAAGAAATTAAAAAGAAAGAAAGAAAGATTATTAGGCAAATCTTAGGCCCCGAAATTATTGATGGAGAAACTTATAGGCTGAGAATTAATAAGAAAATAGAAGAATATACAGACATACATGCTGACATGACAAAACGAAGACTTAAGTTTTATGGGCACGTTAAAAGAATGGCACCCACTCAGTTGACAAAAGTAGGTTGACAATAGTAGAATTCTGCGAAAACGGAAGTAAGGCCAAAACTGAGCCAATTAAATGAATCGTTGAGATTAAGGAGGATCTTACAGTAGCCAGTATATGTCATGCAGCGTTACAGATAGAAAAACATTCAGGCAAATGGTATTTGATTTGAAAGTTGGTCAGGGGGAAATTTGAAAACGGATTGGAACATCGTGGTCTGATGAAAGAAAGAGACCATTCTGAAAGGATGAAACAGATTCTACACAATGGAAGGCCGACCACCAAAAGTAAAATTGATGGATTGTACATCGGGTGTTCCTGTTGGGCCCATATGTTGAAACTTCCCCTTTTTAACATTTATACATGACTGTGCTTAAACTGACACACAATATTTTGTTAGCGCAACGCAATCTGACTTTCAAAATTCCCTACAAAAGAATGGCCCTGACTAACATTAAACTATACCTTTCACAAATCACTTACCTCACAAAAATCTTCGCTGCTCAAGCTACTGCAATACAGCGAGCGCCACTACTGCCAGCTAAATAAAAAATTCAAACTATGGAAGGCACTAACTACTGATAGGGATAGTTAGCAAATCAAAGATATTAATAGAGAACAAACAATGTATTTACCTTGATATCATCATATATAAATATAGCAGTTCATGACAAATTTCAAAACTCCGCCATCTCTCTCTCTCCACATCCACCACTGCTGGCGGCTCACCTCCAACTGCGCAACGCTACACGCTGTTCACAGCCAGCTGCCTAACACTACAATGGCGAGTATTACAACAATGCAAAGCAGCCACAGACTGCACACAGCACAGCCAGTGATTTTTCATTTTCATACAGAGAGCGCTACGTGGCGGCGGCGTTACCAATATAAGAACCTAAACAGCCTACTTACATAAAGAAAACATAAACAGCCTACTTACATAAAGAAAACATAAACAGCCTACTTACATAGCCCCCATGCACCCCACAAAAAATTTTTACAAATGGTGTTGGGCACTGGCCAATACAGATTTGACAAAAATTTTTCACAATTACAGTAACAAAGATATAAAATGCACACACTTATTGATAGAATGTTGGTCAAAAGCTAAAATTTTCTCACAGTCCATAAAGATAGTCCTGATCATTCATCATAATAGTAATTACAGTTTCTGATTAGTAAAAGAAATTGCACATAGAAGTAGTGGATTTCCATACAGTCTTGAAGAAGTAGTGTTGTCCTTCCAACGGAAAGACAGTGCTGACTCTTGACATGCTGACAGGTAATGGGCCACAACAGAGCAAACCCACAGCAGAGTCATTCGAAGATGATGAATATAGGTAGGTAGGTCATCACAGAGCAGACCCACTGCAGTCCTGGTAGAGAGTATTGGTGGGCCACCAGAGGTGCAGACCCACTGCAGTCCTTGTAGAAATTGTGGACAGGCCCACTGTAGTCCTTGTAGAGATGGCCAGCAGCCATCTGTTGTGACTGTGCAGGTGCACAATCACCATCAAAGAGTCTTCTGGATAATAGAGCAAGTCCATAACCACCACTTGTGCACTCACAAAGTTTTTGGAATAGTCCTTAGAACCAGCAATGCCGTTATCCAGTCCCTTGCTGAATTATCAACACATGTGCAAACACTAACAGTCCCTACTTCTCACATATTGTCCATATACTATGACCAACAGAAACGTGTGCAGTGAAATGGAACTGACAAGTTACTTAATTTGATGAACTGGTGTCAATTACAATTTTATAACATAAGAATACAATAAAGGTACAAAATACATCATTAAAAACATAACAATATAGATAACATTTGTAGTACAGGCTTTACAAAAGAATAGAAATAGACATACACGTCAGTGCTACAGGAATTATGACATGAGTACATACATAGAAGATCAGAATAACTTGCGAAACATCAACTTCACACATAAGCATTTAAACAGAATGAATAATGTCTAACATCTTTACAAAGTAAGTAACATATTATTAATGCCAATTATATTTGAGGATAACAGTATTCCTCATCATAGTGAATGTAGCTTAATATTAAAAGAGAAAAAAATTCTATGAAACAGTACACAGAGACAGGAAGAAAACAAATACACAAGGGTACACAAACACATAGTGGGATAACACCAATAGGAAAGGATAGGGTTCGTTTTCAGTGTAACATTTGGTACTGCAGTCCAACCCAAAACTTCATATATCTTTCCTCTTATTTCATCCTTTGTTTCCACCAAAAAAATTCTATCTAAGCATGCTTTCTGTATTTATATGTTCACACATTTCTCACCTCAACATTTATTTCCAAGAAAATCCTACCTAAACCTGTTTTCTGTACTTTTTTTTTGTATAACTTCTCAATGCATTTCTTCCAATTCATCGAAACTCATTCTCTTAGAGGCTACCCCCTCTTAAGCTAACTTAAATCTACTGAGCTCAGATGCTAAACTAAGGGATGAGGCAATGCAGCATCACATAACAAATTATCACAAACAGCAATGACAAAAAAATGCCAATTTGCAGAGCAAGCAGCAGCAAATCTAAATTAACAGATAAAATGCAAAATTACAACTAATATGAGCCAATGTGCAGCAACAATAAAAATAAATCAATAGTAAAACTAGCTTAACAGAGTAATACAAAGTGAAATTTAGTAGCACTATGCCTGGCAAATAGCAGCAGAAATAACTTATATCTAAACATGACATAGCTCAAGCAGAAAAAATATTACAGTAAAGATAACAATGCAGATAAGGGAAATGTACATTCACATCTTAATGTCTAAGTAATTAAAGTGGTGCACCACAACAACTTATTGTAAAAAAAATAGTACCATGTACTTGAAAAGAAAATTATGTGTTACTGTTACTAGTTCCTTCTTATTGTTCTTTCCTTTCCAAGTGCTCCTTTTTTAAAGAATGTGGATCATAAAATAATTATTTAATAGATCTGTTGACAGAAAGTGTTCACATTAGCAAATGCATTTTATTTTATAAAAGCAATGCTGCAACACAGCTGGAAACCAGATATCAAATGAAATAAGCAATTACGCAAACCAAAGCATAAAAACATCATTCAATAGCTATGTGGCATTTTTCAAGTTCGACCGTGTCGTTTTTGCGATGCTTTCTACAAAGGAACGTCAATAGCAAGGTTAATGGAAGTAATGAGGGTGTCGCATTTGCAATATTTTCTCTAAAGGAATGTCAATGGCGAGGATAAAGGCCTGCCTTTTTTCTTTTTTTTTTTTTCTACCTGTGCTTCCGGAAAGGCACACCCTAATGGCTTGTTCTCCAGGTGTTTGACGCAGCTGCGTGCCCACAATGCATTACGTGCAGGTGGTCACTAACTTTCTTACGGAAATATTTACGACAGCAGTTTCTGCTACAGCGACAGTCTCACATAAAAATATTTCACAGGTCAAGAATTAGCGTTGCAAATCTGTAGAAACAAAATCCTATAAATATAAGTGTCCAAAAAAAATATTCGTCAGCATTGTGATACAGTCATGCATTTACGCACATTTCATAACTCTTAAAGTACGATTCTTGGTTTCCAACATCCTGTTTCACAAGTCAAGAGTCCCTACCCACTATTCATCACTCCTTACCTTATTACACATATACGTATCCATCGACGCTCGTCAATATTTCGTCATTATAAATATGAAGCATAATCAAATAACTCATATAGCCTCAGCCTATTAATCATAAACATACCTCAGCAGCATAATACACATCGTCATCGTAAAAATAACATCATAACACCTCAGTCAAATCTCAAAATCGTCGTAGCTTCCTCCAATAATTAAAAAAATTCTCTGCTCATGTCAAAAGTGTCATCTGCCTCAAACGTACTTTAAAATCATGCTCCCTTACCAAATACATCATTCAAAGCTCTCATAGTATCACAATGATTCCGAAAAAAATTTGAACAGTTTACAAAGTACAGACAAAATACAGTTTCATAAGTGTGAAGTTACCCAACTGTGTATTGCGTAAACATGTGTCACTGATGTAGTAAAAAAATGTTTATCTCTCAGTTAAATGATCAGATAGCTGTGTAATTTGTGTGTTAGAGAAATATGGTACCGATGTGTAAAGTTGTATAAGCAAATACCATATTAGCTAGGGTTCCTTGTGGTTGCCACACACATGGTACACAAAGTAAGCGTGTACCCCCCTGAGGATTAATGTAATTATACCCTCAGGTGTTACAGATTACAGCAATGGAATGAAATGTATCACGGAAAACTTTCTTTGTAATTCAATAATCTTTAAAAATAAATGTTTTAAGTACAAAATTAATCACTCAAATACGTGTACTGTAGCGCTAAATGTGCGTCTTGTTGCAACATAATCTGTGTGGAAGTGTAGTTATCTTCCTCCGAAAGCTAAGTTCTGCAGAAGTCAATGTACTCACCTCATAATACACAAAAGTGAAATGCTTTGCATATAAATGTCTTAGTTATTACGCTTATTGCCGTGATGAGGAAAGTACTGTGCTGTAACGTATTGTTGTGCTATGGAAAAGGCAGTCTCATTGTAGCTATACCACAAAAGTTACTACTAAAACCTGTTTTACTTTCCAGAATAAAACAGAAAACTGTGCAGATATAAAACAGAAACACTGCAAAAGCAACATTGTAAATTGTCACTCATTAGTAGCGTCGTGATAAAATCGTGTAGCTGTCACATAAACTAACCACTGTGCCATCTGGTATCTCACTGAAAGTACTTTAAATCCAGAATATATTTTCAAGTAAACCAAAATGTTGCATTAAAATCTCATTAGCAGTACTGGTAAATGTTCTAAGTATGTAAGCCTTATAGTCGTTCCATAATCGTGCAACTAACAAGCAAGAATGTACACACACAATAACACTGTGACGTCTGTTCACTATAACAATGCATTCGTCATTTCTGTTTAAGTAAGTTCTCTTGGTTCTTGATTGGATATTTAACTTCAAACATTGTTGTATGTTAACAGATTCTAAGTCTGACAATGCATATTAGTAATGTGAAGCGAAAAATTTTATGGCAAAGACTAAGTTAAAAAGCAGATTATCTTTCAATAAATGGTTTTACATGTGAAATGTGGTGTAAACCTTTACTCTTCCTAGCACGCAGAGTTTCAACTTCAACGCAATTATCATGCGGTATACGTCGGTAAAGAATACTGGAATTTTTCCCAAGGTTAGCGTCTATGTTATTTTTCTCTGAGCCAGCCGGCGCACGTGGGTGCCTGCGGCGCGAGTCATTGTCTGTCTCTTTGTTGGCGCGCGTTGTTATTGGGGTTTGGAGACCTAACTTCTACAAATTCACCGTGACGAGAGGGCCCTGCTCTGTTTGAATCCCGCCAGTTCTGATGCAATTCAGGTCTGTCGTTACGATCACATCGTCTGTCGTCATGTCGGTAGTTCCTGAAGTTTCTTTCTTGTCGGTTAAGTGGTGGAGAATTTCTCCCTGAATCGTAACTGCGCGCTGGACCGTTGCGTCTCAAGTTATTGTGTCTCCCATAATAATAATTGTTTTGGTCCCCATTTTGTCTGTTTCTCTGATTGTCTCTGTGATAGTCATTACCGCGGAGAGGTGATCTTTCCCTGTAATTATTACTACTCTGCCAATGATTGTCATACGGGTGGTGTCTGTTTTGGTCACGATTTGTGTTGTGAGAATAGCCTTGTCGCGTCCAGTTATTATCGAGGAATTGGGACGGATGTGACCTGTAATTGTTGTGTTCCTGTTTCCGCATTCCGCGATTGTCAGTGTCAATTTCCAATTCTTGTAACAGTCCCTGAAAAGCTTCAGTGTCGTCTTTGCAACGTCCTGCCAAAATAATGTGTCGTAAATGTTCAGGCAATTTGATTAAGCAAATGCGGATAAGTTATGAGGGGCTGTATGGGTTTGAAAGATATTGATTCTTATGCAACATGTCTTCAAAATATTTGACAAGACTGGAAAATTCAGATTGTTCAAAGTGTTTCATCATCATGATGCTATGTTTTACACGGTCTTGTGTAGCTTGAGACCAATATGCTGAGAGGAAGGCATGGTAAAACTCTCCTTCACTGTGGCAATCGTGAATTACCGATCGCATTCTTACAGCTGGTTCATTCTCCAAGTAGCCACACATAAATTCTAATCTGTGTTCTAACGACCAGTTGGGAGGAAAACAATGAGAGAATTGATGGAGCCATGCTTGTGGATGAATGTCGTTGCCAGAATTCTTAAATGTTTTGAATTTACGTGTAGTAATGAACAGCTTATAGTCAAAATCATCATGTCGGCGAGTCGCATATCGGTCATTGTTAGGTCGTGTCGGCCGTTCCATCTCAAAATTCGGTGCACATTGCCAATTTCTTTCATAATTTCCGAAGTGTCCTGTGTTATTATTTTGTGGTTGTTCCGTATTTCTAAGTCCCTCTTCCTGTATTGGAGCGCGAGTGGCCTCTGAAATACGTAATTCTTGTATTACCTGTGTCAGCTGATCTTGTACTTCCCGGATTTCTCTTTGGTGTTGTGTATTAATTTGATTCTGATTTTGTTTGAATTTCCTAATTTGTTCGCACTCTTCTGTGTCATTAAAGACTACCGGTTTTATGTCGTTCAGATTATCATCTACCTTCGTAGATAAGTTAGTGAACTGATCCGAAAGTTCGGCTACTTTCTCCGATAGTGAACACATTTCCTCAGTGTGTTTTTGTGAACCAAGTTTCAGAGTGTCCATTTGTGTTGAAATCGAATCTACTGTGTCCTTTAAGTTTTCCTGAGTTATTGCAAGTTGCGTAACCGAATCGGTAGATGCAACTGAGTTAATTTTAGCCCACAAGGTCTCATGATTTTCATGAACAATGGCTTACAGTTCTTTTATGGCTGCTTCGTGATTCTGTAATACATTTTCATGCCGCGAAAAAATAGGTTGAAAATGCTCAAAAATTTGTGTTTTTACGTCATTACAGACTTTTTGACATTTCGATTCAATGTTATGTAACTCAGTAGTTAAATCTTCACGTGTTTGTTCAAGTGTGGTGTCTAACTTTTGAAGATTTTGTTCCATTGTGTCTAACTTTTTAAGATTTTGTTCCACTGTGTCCAACTTTTTAAGATTTTGTTCCACTGTATCTAACTTTCGAAGATTTTGTTCCATTGTGTCTAACTTTTGAAGCTTTTGCTGTGTTTGTCCCATTTGCTGTATTAATTGAAATAACAATGCACTGGTGTCTGGAACATGTTCCTCAGTGCTTTTCGGCAGTGAATTTGCACCGGAAACATTCACATTTTGACAAGCAGAAAATGTGTCTTGACTTATTTGAGAAAACGGTGAGGATCCAAAACCTGAATCTACAGTATTTGCGAGATTGTTTCCTGTCATTTCGGATTCCTGAGGCGAGCTGTTGCCGACCGATCGATCGATAATGCTTCCCTGTTCTCTAATTTATTCACTGTCTACACCATTGTTTGCCGCTCGCTCCATTTCCCTATGCACAATTACCAAATTACTACTTTGAACATTAGTTAATTCATTACTCTGCGGCGCTAACACACTGCTTTCGTCTTCACTGTCATTTCTCAATTTACTTTGGAGCCTAGTATTACGCTTTTCACACGCCATTGTTGTCACAATATTTCACGATAACATAGAAAAGCACAATTTGAAGAGCAAAAATAGGGGAACACATTAACATAGCACTGAAAGTAATATCTAGTTAATTGCAGCTGCAAAATACTTGGTGCAAATCTACATGCATGCCACAACTGTTTTACTGTACAACAATGAAAGACTGCAACTACAAAGGAGATTTTCTCTACAATTACGCGCTAGCAATAAACAAAAGCTACACTAATTACACAAACTACAAGAAAAAAAAATCAGAAGATTCCAGTGAGGTATCCTCGGCTCAGGGTCGCCATATGAAACTTCCCCTTTTTAACATTTATACATGACTGTGCTTAAACTGACACACAATATTTTGTTAGCGCAACGCAATCTGACTTTCAAAATTCTCTACAAAAGAATGGCCCTGACTAACATTAAACTATACCTTTCACAAATCACTTACCTCACAAAAATCTTCGCTGCTCAAGCTACTGCAATACAGCGAGCGCCACTACTGCCAGCTAAATAAAAAATTCAAACTATGGAAGGCACTAACTACTGATAGGGATAGTTAGCAAATCAAAGATATTAATAGAGAACAAACAATGTATTTACCTTGATATCATCATATATAAATATAGCAGTTCATGACAAATTACAAATCTCCGCCATCTCTCTCCCCACATCCACCACTGCTGGCGGCTCACCTCCAACTGCGCAACGCTACGCGCTGTTCACAGCCAGCTGCCTAACACTACAATGGCGAGTATTACAACAATGCAAAGCAGCCACAGACTGCACACAGCACAGCCAGTGATTTTTCATTTTCATACAGAGAGCGCTACGTGGCGGCGGCGTTACCAATATAAGAACCTAAACAGCCTACTTACATAAAGAAAACATAAACAGCCTACTTACATAAAGAAAACATAAACAGCCTACTTACAATGTGAATAATAATAATAAAAAACGGGATGGTTCACCTGTGATTGCCAAGTGGAACTGTCAAATCCATGCCCTGCCTGAAGCACGCTTTACAATTATCAAACATGCAAGTTAATTGCGTATTTTTTGAAAATTGCTCGCCTGTTATCAGTAAACCATTAGAAGACAAAAAATTTGTAAACTTACGTATGTATGAAAATATTTTTGAAGAATTTCCTGCTACAGTTAACTGCTATCGTCTTAGTTATCTCATAATTGTTTTATACCCTTATACTAGCCACCATCTTGTATCTTATATGTGTTTCCTCTACTCGATTACCTTTAAAATTTCTCTGTCTTGCCCCACTCTTCTCAGTACCTCCTCATTTCTCACTTTGTTTACCAAATTTATCCCTTCCATCCTGCTCCAAATCCACATCTCAAAAGCTTCTTCCCTTTTCCTCCACAGTTAGTGTGTAGCAAAGATATAGCCCCAAGTTTTCACGGGATATAAGTACATACAAGACACAATCCACGGTATGCATCAATATGGAACGTCGCTAAAACAAGTCCTACACATGCAGATCTCCATGACGCGGGTAATACGCTAAGTACTGTTATCGGTACAGCCACTCATGTACGAACCAGTACCTCAAAGCAAAAATTGTTCAATGAAGCCGATTGTTGCTAGGGTATCTGTGGTGTCACCGCCAGACACCACACTTGCTAGGTCGTAGCCTTTAAATCGGCCGCGGTCCGTTAGTATACGTCGGACCCGCGTGTCGCCACTATCAGTGATTGCAGACCGAGCGCCGCCACACGGCAGGTCTAGAGAGACTTCCTAGCACTCGCCCCAGTTGTACAACCGACTTTGCTAGCGATGGTTCACTGACAAAATACGCTCTCATTTGCCGAGACGATAGTTAGCATAGCCTTCAGCTACGTCATTTGCTACGACCTAGCAAGGCGCCATTACCAGTTACTATTGATACTGTAATAATGTACCGTCAAGACCGACGTTCTTCATTAACGGATTAAAGTTAAGTATTCCACTATCTACGTCCGTTTTTCTAAATTCTAATTTCCTTGTCCTGTTCCAGACCTCACGCCAGCCTGCGTGAGCTAAAACGCGTGCCTTTCGGCTTCCTCTAGTAAAACGGTGTTGGCTCTCCTGTCAACCCACAACAGTATCTCAAGTGAAGAACAGTACGTAAAGAACGACAGATGACGCTGAATGATCAGAACTTGGTACAAGTTCTTTAAGCGGATAATGAAAGAGGGAAGTATTAATCGTGCTAAGGCCAAGCCACAGACTGCTCAAACTCAATGTCACAACATACGTGGCAACTGAATCGCACTTAACTCAACATACTCACTTCTCTCGTACATGAATCAACTTCTACAGACTTTTAAATCACCACATTCTCCAAATCCATGTTATCATTTTCACCCTAATAACTACCTGCGTGAAACGTTAATATTCTATCACTGTCACAAAAAAGTCTTCATAGCCAAGTATTTGTAATGTGGTTAAGAAGCAGTTTGAAGATAAAGCCGCTACAGAGTCAAAATGTTGCGTCCAGGCAATGGCTGCCCTGCATACAAAGTATTCTGATTAAGAAGCGTCTAATGCAGTCCATGGCGTATATAACGGCCCCACAGACTCCGTATTTTGAAGGGCGGAGTGGGCAGGACGGGGGGTTTGAGGGGGGAGAGGGGGAGGGGGGGGAGGGGAGGAGGGGGGGGGGGGCAAACCGACCTCACTGATTTCAACGAAGTTCAATTGTGTGTGAATTCTAAGTGACCAAATTGCTGAGGTTATCGGTCGCTTGGACTTATCCTAAGAACAACACATGCATCCATGCCCGAGGGAGGACTCGAACTTCGGGCGGGAGGGGCTGCGTTATCCGTGACATGGCGTCTCAAACCACGCGGCCTCTCCACGCGGCCTGCACTGATTTACTTTAAAATGTTTTCTTGTATTCAATTTAGCCTTCAAAAATTAGGAAGGATAGATGAAAAGAAGTGTACCATTGAGCATTTTGTAACCTTTCATGTTTAATGTTAAGAAGAGTGCTACAGCGTGGGGCGGTCAGCACTGCGCGTAGCGCATTGGTTCCACCAGCACTATTTTTCTACAGAAAGAGTGGTCGATGGGCTAGCCAACGCTCTTAGTCCAGTCAGACTTAAAGAAAAAAGTCTATACTTTGCAGAAGGTAATGTCGAAAATTTTTTTTTAACTCGTTCAGATCTGCCAATAAAATTTATGTTCACTGAACTTACTGTAATAAAAGCTTTAAAAATTTCGAAATTTTTCAGCTTCTTTTCCTTAAATCTCTTTGTTGTGCTGCTTACGCTTTAGCCGTCTATTTTCTTTTTAAAAGAGTACAAAATTCTCTATAAATTTGATTGGTACTACTTTTTTCTGCTTCCAATACCAAACGTGCTACCGTTCGTCAAAACACAAATATTTTTAGAACTATGTTTAAAAGTTACACTATGTGATCAAAAGTATCCGGATACCTAGCAGAAATGACTAACAAGTTCGTGGCGCCTTCCATCGGTAATGTTGGAATTCAGTATGGTGTTGGCCCACCCTTAGCCTTGAAGCCAGCTTCCACTCTCGCAGGCATACGTTCAATCAGGTGCTGGAAGGTTTGTCGGGGAATGACAGCCCGTTCTTCAAGGAGTGCAGCACTCAGGAGAGGTATCGATGTCGGTTGGTGATTCCTGGCACGAAGTTGGCGTTGCAAAACATCCCAAAGATGTTCTACAGGATTCAGCTAAGGACTCGGTGCAGACTAGTCCATTACAGGGATGTTATTGTCATGTAACCTCTCCGCTATACGCCGTGCATTATGAAGAGGTACTCGATCATGTTGAAAGATGCAATCGCCATCCCCCAATTGCTCTTCAACAGTGGGAAGCAAGAAGGTGCGTAAAACAAGAATGTAGGCCTGTGCTATGATAGTGCCACGCAAAACGACAAGGGCTGCAAGCCTCCTCCATGAAAAACACTGATAACACCGTAACACTACTGCCTCCAAATTTTACTGTGGCCATTACACACGCTGGCCGATGACGTTCACTGGGCATTCGCCATACCCTCACTCTGACATCGGATCGCCACATCGTGTACCATAAATCTTCATGGTGAAGAACCAGCAGAAAATAAAAATTATCACCGTGAAAAAGCTGGTTCGAATGGTTCAAATGGCTCAGAGCACTATGCGACTTAACTTCTGAGGTCATCAGTCGCGTAGAACTTACAACTAATTAAACGTAACTAACCTAAGGACATCACACACATCCATGCCCGAGGCAGGATTCGAACCTGCGACCGTAGCGGTCGCTCGGTTCCAGACTGTAGCGCGTAGAACCGCACGGCCACTACGGCCGGCAAAAAGTTGAAATAACACAGATGTTGACAAATAACTTTAGTGATTTTATTATCAATAATCCGAAAGATATTCCACATTTCATCAGAATTTTGAATAATCTTCCTCACACATTTTGGAAAAGTGAGATACATGATAAAGGATTAGTAAATTGCGTTTTAAATAATTTACCAATGCCTGAGATGCATCTACCTGACTACGAGTACTGCAGGCCTTGGACCAAAATAGATGAAATATCAGCAAGAGGTGATCCAGGAATTAATTCACTAGATGAAACTTGTAAAAATCATGACATTGCTTATCTTGATAATAAAGATTTAGAAAAAAGACACGAAGCAGATAAAGAATTTCAGTTAGATGCAAAACGAAGAACTCATGCATGTGATGATTCTTTATGTGAAAAAGTTGCAGCAGCTGCAGTTCAAAGAATAATGTATGGTAAACGAAAATTAGGAATGGGTTTAGGTGTTGATGACAATGGTTGGGGAGTTTAATCTTCATTAAATTTTTAATCTATATAAATGAATAATTTTTTATTGATTATACTTTGCTTCCGGGTGGCAAAACTAAGCCAAAATCAATTAAACTTGAATTAAATAAAGATCAGTTAAATTCGAATGCATCGTTTTTAACTGATCTTAAGAAAAGAACGAAAGAGAAAAAACAGGTGGATATTTGCTTGTTACATTAGCTATTCCTTTCGTGAAAAAGATTATTGAATACTTAACAAAAACGAAGGGAGGCAAAGGTTTAACACAACATTAAGGTGGTTTTCTTCCTTTACTTTTGGCTGCATTACCATATCTGTCGACTATTGGTTCACTTGCTGGCGGATCTGCAGCAATCGCAAATACAGTGATAAACAAGGAAAAACCTGATAAAGAGCTAGAAGAACAAAAAAGACATAATTTGGATATGGAAAAGAAAGCTGGTTCTGGACTGAAAAAAAACCAAAAATAATTTAAAAAAAAAATCGAATTTTTAACAATCCATTACCTAATTTTGACATAGAAAATTTAGTTAAACAATTGAAATTCAGACACTTTCGTGGCGTTTTTATGATTGATGAATTACCAAATAAATCATAAAAAATTCAGTGTGGTATATTTAATTTAAATACATTTGGTCATGTTGGCACCCATTGGATTTGTTAGTACAAATACAAAGATAAAAAATTTGTTTTTGTTTCATACGGAGGAAATATTCTCAAACAGTTCGTTAACTATTTGGGAAAACGTGATCTGTACTACAATAGTGAGAGAACACCAAATTGCAAACAGTATTGTAAGGTGCTTAAAAATTTTATTACGAAGGCAAATATTATAGCTAATTCACAGGATAAAATTAAAACAATATGGCCAATTGTGAAGGAAGTATCTGGTCAGCAACACAAGGTCGACAATTGTGTTGATCACAAAATATTACTCCAGAAGTTGGACAATTACAAAATACGGGGAGCAGCTCACAATTGGTTCAACTCTTACTTTAGCGACAGATACCAAAAAGTCATTATTCACAGCATTGAGAATGACTGTGATGTGGGGTCTGAGTGAGGTACAGTCAAATGGGGGTCGCTCCAGGTATCAGTGTTGGGGCCACTCCTGTTCCTTATTTATATACACGTTATACCCTCCAGTATTATGGGTAACTCTAAAATATTTCTGTTTGTTGATGACACTAGCTTGGTAGTAAAGGATGTTGGATGCAACATTGGCTCGGTTTCAAATAGTGCAGTTCATGGCATAAGTTCATGGCTTGTAGAAATTAAACTAACGCTAAATCACAGTAAGACTCAGTTTTTACAGTTTCTAACACACAGTTCAACAAAACCAGACATTTTAATTTCACAGAGTGGGCATATGATTATTGAAACTGAACAGTTCAAATTTCTAGGTGTTCAGATACATTGCAAAATGTCGTGGAAAGACCACATTTAGGATCTTGTTCAAAGACTTAATGCTGCCATTTTTACTATTTGAATGGTATCTGGAGTAAGTGATCGTTCGACGCCAGAATTAGTCTACTTTGCTTATTTTCATTAGCTTATGTCGTATGGTGATGTATTTTGGGGTAATTATTCCCACTCTAA
This sequence comes from Schistocerca americana, assembly GCF_021461395.2. NCBI lineage: Eukaryota > Metazoa > Arthropoda > Insecta > Orthoptera > Acrididae > Schistocerca > Schistocerca americana. The sequence goes on along the minus strand of NC_060126.1, from coordinate 155,310,345 downwards.
AAGGATATTTTTGGCTTAGAAACGGGCGGTTCAGGCAATAGGCGGTGAAAGTTCGCACTAGTCTGGGTATTTTGATACTGGCCTCTCGACATATGTATTCTGTACTGTCGTTTCTTATCAACACTATCAGCTTATTTCCAAGAATAAGCAGCTTTCACTCAATGAATACTCGGCAGAAATCCTACCTGTATTTGGGTCGGACTTCCTCAAGTCTTGTGCAGAAAGCTGTGCAATATACTGCCGCATCCATTTTCAATAAGCTACCACAAGAATTCAAAAATCTCAGCAGTAATCCACGCCCTTTCAAATCAAAACTGAAGAGCTTCCTTATCTGTCACTTTTTCTATTCTATTGAGGAGTTTCTTGATATATTAAGCTCATTCTTATGTTATATATTGTTGACTGCGTTTACTAAAACTTATGGGTTGACCTTTTTGGTTCATAAACATCTTATTTTTATCTGTTATTACCTTTAGGCTATAATTTCATGTACTGACGTGTTCCATGACCTTGGAGATATGCTCCTCAGTTTGTTCCCATGGAACTTGAGTTGTAAATAAATCAGTAAAATAAAATCCCTACCATGTGTAAAATATGCCTGTAACCACGTGTAGTGGTGCAACGAGGTTGGTGGCATGGGTCCTGTCAGTTCGTTATTTGCTCCTGCATCACACTTGCTTGGTTTCATTCGACACAATCACCGATTAAAAAAAAAAAAAAGAAAAACGCTTGTAACAACAATTTCAGTACGTTGTCACGCCTATCTGTGCATCCTTTATATTATATAGCTCTTGCAGGTGATACTACTGACTCCTGTGAAATGCACCTGTGCTGAAATGCTGCTCGTGTGCCTCTCTCATCGCCACAAACGCATTCTGCAAATTTCACATGTTTTGAATGTTTCCTTCAGGGTATTTTATTTTGTGTGACTAGCAGTGAACATCGGTGTGGAAAATGAAAGGATGAAAGTAACTCTTGCATGATGAGTCATTGTCAAGTTAAAAGTTGGTCCCTGTATAAAAAGGACACAAGCAATTGTGGACTATATACAGATCAAGTATACAATTAAAACTATATCAGTTGATGACACTGTTCAACAGCACCGAACACAAAACAAACGTAGCACATGTGATAATGAATAAACACCTGTGAGGATCTGCCGGGGTGGTGGTGGGGGGGGGGGGGGGAGGGAGGGTGTTCGATCTTTCTCTGATACTGAAACCGCCTTATGTTGCATGGATAGCGCCACCTGGCGTTATAGTTATGCTTATCTCACTCCAGGTAACTGGATCTCTGGGAGTATGCTCCCCACACTTTCATTCATTTCCTCAGAGTAGATGGCAACGAGAGATGCCCAGAAAGTAATCCACCGCATTTTTTTCCTCAGCCAAAAACAATGCTGCGAATGTGAAACGTTACATATGTATTATTTGAAGTTTCCTGAGTGAGCGCGCCATTGTTCCCGTCACTGCCGACAGATAGCGTAGCTGTAGGACAGTTTCAAAATGGCGTCTGTAGGTGATGGACCGTGCCGTCATTGCATTTCTCACTGCAGAGAAAGAAACTGTGGGGAATATTCACAAACGGTTGTGCAAAGTCAATACAGCATCTGCTGTCAACAGAAATATGGTTAGTATCTGGGCACGGAGGAGGTACGGCGGAGATCCACTATTTACAGTGGTCCCTGAGACCATCCACGCCTGTCACAACTGACATGTTGCAGCGAGCTGGTGTTGTCATTCACGAGGACAGAGGCATTACAACTCGGCAGTTGGCAGACATTTTGAGGACGATGAGAAGGTGATTCGCACAGTGAAGCACTGGCTCCGCCACCAGGACAAGGATTGGTACCGACTAGGCGTATACGCCTCTGCTTCACGCTGGAGGAAGGCTATAGAATGGAATGATGATTACGTGGAAAAAAAGGGTGTGTTGATAAAATACCATTGTTTCGTGTGTGTAATTCTCATTTTGTTCGGTAAAGAATTGTTGAAGAAAAAGTGTGGAGCGTTACTTACAGGACAACCCTAGTACGCTAAGTTACTGTATGTATCTCACCTTTAAGTTTAGCAGTACAGCATAGTTGGCCTGTTAAGTATTAGTAAATATTTTGGCAACACTTTAGGCCTGTTACAGTTGTCTACGGACGCATGGATTGAAACATCATATTTTAAACGGGCAAAGAAGCTGCTATTAAAAGCGGATAACGCACCATGAATTAGTTGCTTATCGCTATCGAAATTATCTAATAGAGCATTTTTATGGATTAATACAATTTTAGAAAAAAATTCATTCATTGGTGTAAATTTTGTGCTAAGAGGGCATGAAAACAAACAAAAATAGTTTCATGCTATATTAGAATATTTACATCAGTGCTACAATGTCCGTTAGATTCCTTCATCACAATGAGAAGTAGGAAATTAAAATAAATTCTGTACCCCAAAAAATTACTCTCAACATTTATAGAGAAAGAGGAAAACGAATAGAGTATACATGTTAGTGGCAGATATTTGAACCAACTCCAATGCTGATGCCGCAGTTCAGTTTGACTTAATGCAAATTAATGTCAGTAACGAATTTAAAGTAATACTGGTAATGAATCCATTTCTTGTTTGAAGTTATGATAGTGAACACGCTTAATATTACTAGTAAAGACGAGGAAAGAAATCAGCTGATCAAGGAATTGGCTGGAATCCCTGTTGATGAGTAATTACTGCAACAGAACTGAAAAGCCGGATTTGCTGGCAGAGAGGAAATTACTCACTTGAACATAAAATGGAATACAGTTCCTAAGTACGTACTACTGCGAGATAATAACGCGCATTTCTTCTGAATTAATGTTATTACGAATTATATGGACAACAACGGTTGTCAAAGCTACATTTGTCTGTGGATTTCCCCATTTGCAGCTAGTATCGTCACTAGAATCATTCCTCATTTGCCTCTGGTCCGCCTATGGCAGAGCCGGCCCCAGCATGCCACACCTCACACGGGCCGAGTGTGGAGGCCACGTGTGGGCTAAGGCTCTGTCTGACTCGGCTTTGCCCGTTCCTTCCCGGAAGTACCTGGTACAGCGCGACATTTCTTTTAATATTGCCGTGTTGCATTTTTAGGTTGGCACAGCTCCCTCCAGTTCGGCATAATCGTGGTGTCAGCACTGTTTACACATTGCTTTTTATTTGTGATTGGACGTTCACAGGTCCAGTGGCTGCTTGTGCGAAAAGAAGAAGTCTGGGGATCTATCTTCACAGGCATTTAAAAATGAGTGGGAATGACGGAAGAGAGGGATGGGGATTCTCAATATACGAGTATATTATCCAGTCTCACAAGTGACAGGTAGTGGAAATTTTCTAAGAAACGATATTACAATGCTATTCAGCAAGAATTTAAAGAGTTGACTGATAATGAAAGAGCCAAAAATGACAACGATTAACATATGGAATTCATTGCTCTGTACATCAAGACGCACTGTGTACTTAATTTGTGGGCATGCAGACGGGAACAGAATTGTTGGGACGAGTGGTAAAACTTCTGAAATCGCAAGTGCTACTCTAATGTCAATTGAAACAGTTTTCGGCAGAAATGAATATAGAGCATGGGGACTTTATATACTACTGTAATATACAATGATTAGGTCAAGGGGCATACTGGAACGTATTTTCGATTTAAAACTCGGTATTGTTGAATTTATGAAGGAAGAAATAGTAGAGGAATGAGAATTCCAACGTTTGGAATGGGCTGCAGGCTTCGTATTGTAAGTGGACTTGAGTGCACACTGCCTATATTAAGACAATACAAGTTGGGAAAAAACTTATTTCTGATTTGATGTGAATTTATTTAACAAGATAATCGCCTTATAGAAGGGACACATTCTGTCAAACACTGTCCAGTTCCCTAAGATCATGGGCCTTAAAGAAAACAGTAGGTGCGAAGTTTGAATAATTCATTGTTGATTGAGAGAACTACAAGGATAATTTTCTTAACGTTTTCAGGACACTGCCAATCTGATATCTGTATGAAAACTGTTTTCGAGACGATATGGCATTTCAGTTGAAAGCGGCCCTGTTTACATGCAGATGTAACTGACTGACCAGCAACAATTCACTCTCAACGAAGAATACTTTTATGTTAAAACCGTCCAGGGCATCTACATTGCTTTCCTTGGATAGAGTTTCCATGTCTGTATAATGAGGTACCAAATATGTTACAATATTTCGATCGACATTTTTGTGCGAAAGACCTTTTCACGGTTATGAAACAAAATAAATCACAATTATGTTGTAACCTGAGCGCGAAAATCATCTAAGTTGACTAGACCTGTCCATATGCTGATAGTCTGTACCAGATAAAAAAATTATAGTATGTCTTCTGAGCGCCAAGAATAATTAAATAACACTGAAACTTTTCTGTATGTGACCTATGTTGTTGGAGAATGTGAAGTATAAAACCAAGTCGTGTGGAGTACTCCTGCACTATCATTCAAATGTGGAGCATACGCAGTTTCCCTTCCTCGCCACTCCTCGCCGCCAGAAAGCGTGGCGTGATGGTGGAGAAAGTGTGCATCGAGGTTGAGTGCTGTGGAAATTGCACCGGCCCATGGCTAGTGAACAAAATTTTTGGGTGGCTCTGGCATATACACCTTCCCTACCGCATGAACTGCCTGCAGTATCATCAGGCGGCATTCAGTCATGCGGTGGACAGTGGTCGTAATGTTTTTGACTCAACAGAGCACTTCGAGGCTACAACACACAGTTTCAATGACAACAAGTTTCAGTTTACCAGAAGTTTCATAACAACCCATGTCGCTACAAGAATTTAATTCTGGAAACACCATTCGAGAGCGTCAGTGGTATTTTCGTTAATAGGGGAGAACTCCCAGAAGACTATCTTTGTGCCATACCATGGACGCTGCACTGATTACTGAATTAGTAGAATATAACCATTGGAACTTAAATGCCCTGGTTCGACTCCTGCTCAGGACCAGATATGTCATCTGGTAGTAAGTGTCACACAAACTTACTGAAATGGGAATTGTTACAGTGTGAACGCCTTTATCAGACGCTATAAAATTGATACCCCGTACATTTACATGTTTGTGCGATGAGTTGACTGAAATTTCAAACGCGAGTTAGCTCATTTTCAGTAATTTCAATGGGGAAAATAGTACTTTCTGCAGATGAAGAATGGTATTAATATATGACGGGTAGGATGTATCTAATGTCACTGGATCTAGTGAACACAATGGGCCTAGAGGGTGTGCATATGCAGTTTATCACCCTTTTTCGAACTATGAGAACGCTCGACCCATTTGTATGGGGAGTGAGAGCATCATATTGATAGATCGCATTGGCAGTTGACTGCGATACATTAACTATACCGCGGGTGGTGACGAAGTGGACTCGGGACAAAGAGTGTCAAAAAGACTGTGAATGGGTCCATCTAGAGGAACTACGCTACGGTAAGATTGCAGGATTGCTCCAAGGGGCTCTGGCGAATTGATGGGTGGCAATGACTTAAATCCGGGAAGAGATGCCAGACGAGTGGAGAACTAGTGTACTGATCTCAATATTTAAGGGAAAAGGTGATGTGCACGACTGCAGTAACTGTAGATGTATTAAATTGATGGCACACACAATGAAAATTTGGGAAAGAGTTATAGAAGCAAGATTACGAAAGGAGGCTGTGGTGTGTGAAGAACAGTTTGGGTTCATGTCTGGAAGAGGAACGACTGATGCAATACATGCTTTAAGGCGGATAGTGGAGAGACACGGGGAGCTACAAGCCAATCTACATATGGCTCTCATTGACTCTCATTGATTTGGAGAAAGCATATGACAGAGTCCCAAGGGACGAAATATGGAGAAGCATGAGAAAGCAGTGCGTGCCAGAGACGTATGTGAGGTTAGTGAAGGAAATACACAGAGGAGCAATGACACAGGTGAGAAGTAGTGTGGGCATGACAAAGGAGTTTACAGTAAAAGTAGGGTTACATCGCCAGCGTGGAACCGCGCGACCACTACGGTCGCAGGTTCGAATTCTGCCTCGGGCATGGATATGTGTGATGTCCTTGGGTTAGTTAGGTTTAAGTAGTTGTAAGTTCTAGGAGACTGATGACCTCAGAAGTTAAGTCCCATAGTGCTCAGAGCCATTTTTAGGGTTACATCAAGGGACTGCGCTTAGTCCCTACCTTGTAAGACGTATGCATTACCGGCGATGGGCGAGGCATGGCAGAATCTCTGACCAGAGAGTAGTATGTAGTTAGTCGTTGCTTGTCGCGAGTCTGCACTAGTGTGCGCGTGTCGACAGTAGTCCGTAGTAGTCAGTCGGCAGTAGTCCGTGCTAGTAAGCGGTAGTCCGTGCTAGTCGACGCGCAGATGATAATGAATGGTGATGAGGAGTGATGACAAATATGCTAATATGGATAATGAACTTTTTCTTTACAGGTGATGATAATTATGGAGTTATAGTGATATGAATTATGAAGTTTTTCTTTGCAGGTGATGAAGTTTTTCTTTGCAGATGAGGATAATGTTGAAGTTTATGTATTTGTGCTATGTAGTTATTTAAGTATTTGTTGCAGTTCGTTTTGACAGTATGTCTTATGTCGCATGGTATGATGACTGAAGGTTTTGGAAAGGACAGCTAGAGAACATATATATTTAATACACATTTCATTACCTGTTATTCTAAGTTCACTACTTTTCAGCATAATATGCGTTTCTTCTTTCAGTTTAATAATCCATTTTGTATTTTTTGCAGGAGAAATTATTCATGAACTTAATGTGCTATAAGCAGTTGGTCATTATACTTGCATTTTTTTACCCAGTTGTGTCTATCATTCATAAATGTGATCACATATACTCTATTTGTTTCATAACCTTGCTACAGCTGACTCATGACGAATGACGTTACACATCTTCATTTGCAGCAATAACTCAAAAGCAAATATTGTTATGCCCCAGTAATTAATTATCGATCCCAACGCAATGCATTGCTAGCACAAAAAAAATTGAATAATAGTTACAGTATGTTACATTTTCAATATGTCCTATGTCACTGGCATGATCAGTTCTGAATGCTGCTTTGTAATAATGCATAAATGCTATGCCAATAATTGACTCTCATTTTGAATGATAACTTCTGAATAATACTGAATAAGGTTTTATAAAAATATAAGAATACTTTGTAACTGGCCAAAGAGTGCCAATAATTATCTTTAAATATGTCATATGTCACTTGAATGACGAGAAATGTTTTGTAATATTCAATACTTGCTACATGTTTAGTAACTGGCCAATGAGTGCCAATAATTATTTTTAAATATGTCAGATGTCACTTGAAGGAAGAAAAATGTTTTGTAATAATCAATACTAGCTGATCAACGAATGCTACTGTTCCTTATACTTTAAATTTATATTATCTTACTTTCATGCTATATATATGAATTAGCTCCCATTTTGGATGATAACTTCTGATGACTTGTAACTGGTCAATGAGTACCAATGTTCTCTGTAAACAGATAACTTATGAACATTATTCTGTAATACTACATACATGGTACAGAAATGTTCAGTAACTGGGTGATGAGTGCCTCGAATTATTTAAAAATCAGTTAATCGATTAGTGTAATTATCAATGATGACTGGCATAACATTTAATGTCCTTCACCTTCTGACCTAATTACCAGAAATTACTGCAATATCCGTTTATCCTGTCTATCCTCATGATCATGGAGCACTATATTTGGTTTTTGCACTAATTCTACATTGGTGTACCTTACAAGAACGTGGGGTTGACATGACATGCTGTCCACCATCTTGAGCGATGGAGATGTTATTATGGTCCCACTGTTTGGTGTACCTAATGTACTACCAAAATAATAACATTGAATATTACTACGACATTTCAGTGTCTTGGCTACACTGATTAATACTTCAAGGAAAAGAACTTCAGATTGTCTCACTTGGTGTTGTGCTTCTGCAGAAAGATATGGACTTTCAGTGCAGCTGCGTACAACCTAATGTGCTACAACCATGATGCAATCCTTCCCATTCCTTTCCTAGTTCTTGTAAAATGATAAAGACATATACAGTGTGTGTGTACTTCATTTCATTTGTTAACAAGATCAGTTGTCCTAAATCGGCTAAAGACTTCTACCGTGCATGTGCACTTTATTTCACTCGCATAATATGTTATGTAAAAATCCTAAAGACTTTTACAGTGTGTGTGCATTTTATTTCACTCCACGATATGTTATGTAAAAATACTAAAGACTTTTACAGTGCATGTGCACTTTATTTCACTCCATAATATGTTATGTAAAAATACTAAACACTTTTACAGTGCGTGTGCATTTTATTTCACTCTATGATATGTTATGTAAAAATGCTAAAGACTTTTACAGTGTGTGTGCACTTTATTTCAATCCATGATATGTTATGTAAATATGCTAAAGACTTTTACAGTCCGTGTGCACTTTATTTCACTCCTTGGTATGTTTATTTGTTGTAAAAATGTTTAAGACTTCTACAGTGAGTGTGCACTTTATGTCATCTGTTAATATGATTTGTACTCATTCCGTATACATTTTGTGATTTGCTGATATGTTCTGAACCACAGTGCGTGTGCACTTTTGTCATTTCTCAATATGATTTGTACTCATTGCCTATACATTTTGTGATTTCCTGATATGTTCAGTACTACAGTGCACGTGCACTTTATGCCATTTGTTAATATTGTAACCTCCCCACAATAAATATGTTAAATATAATAATAAAAATGAGCCAAGTGTAACCTCCTACAATATTACTAAAATGGAATGGAGCCAAGTGTACCGTCCCAAAGAATAATAATTAAATGAATTTTTCTAATATTGTGACCTCTAAACAAAACTGGCTCCCATTTATTGTCTGTGTGCAGAAATGCATTCACACTTAATATTCCCACAAAATTCTTTCCTCATTTAATGTCAAGTTCGAAATAGAAAAATTCCTAAACACCAAATAATAAAAGAGTTTTGTAACCTGATGAATCTATAAGGACAGCGGCGCTGACCTTCGGCCCTGTATTCTGAATAACAAAAGCAAAAATTCTTAGCTCAATAAAACTGCAATTATATCTGCACTTAATTAGTCAGTTTCCGACACAGCTTCGTGCAATGCTGTCGTATATTTTTTTTACCCTTGGAAGTAATAATGATGCATTGGAAAAATTCTTTAAATTGAAATGAATGCTTTTCTTTAAAAGAGTTGCTTTATATTATAAAAATTATTATTGGGGCATTTTTTTGAACAAATGAAATTACAATTAACATACATTATTAAATATGCGCAAGGCTGCTTCTTTACCTTCTACAACAATACTCATCCTTCAGAATCCTGACCAGAGTCGCGAGCAGAGCACACAGCCAACGCATGCCGACTTCCGCCGACTCACGCAGACTACACCAGACTACTACCGTCTCGCTACTAAAGCCGACCGACTACTACTGTCGACTCGCGCGGACTGGCCAGACTAGCGACAAACAACAACTAACGATAAACTACTCTCTGGTCAGAGATTCTGTCATGCCTCGCCCATCGCCGGCAAAGCATACATCTTACATAACCCTCCACTGAGGGGGCAAAAATTTGGCAGGGATGGTGAGTCAATTGGACTTGCCATGAGCAACAAATTTTTCTCAATTAACTAACTTTACAATTACAGAATATGTACATATATATAGGTGCAGAACATGAAATAAAATACAGTGCACATGCACTGAGTACAGAACATATCAGGTAATGACAAAATGTATACACAATGGGTACAAAACATATTAACAAATGGCAAAAGTGCACATGCACTGTAAAACTCTTTAGCATTTTTACAACAAATAAACATAATAAGTACAAATCATATTGACAAATGACAAAAGTGCACACGCACTGTAGTTCAGAACATATCAGCAAATCACAAAAATGTATATGCAATGAACACAAATCATGTTAACAAAATGACAAAAGTGCACATGCACTGTATATGTCTTTATCATTTTACAGGAATTTAAACGCATTGTATAAGTGTTTACCTTTTTACAAGAACTAGGAAAGGAATGGGAAGGATTCCATCATGGTTATAGCACTTTAGGTTGCACGCAGCAGCGTTGAAAGTCCATATCTTTCTACAGAAGCACAACACCAAGTGAGACAATCTGAAGTTCTTTTCTTTGAAGTACTAATCAGTGTAGCCAAAACACTGAAATGTAGTAGTAATATTCCATGTTATCATTTTGATAGTACATTAGGTACACCAAACAGTGGGACCATAATAACATTTCCATCGCTCAAGGTGGTAGACAGCATGTCGTGTCAACACCATGTTCTTGTAAAGTACACCAACGTAGAATTAGTGCAAAAACCAAATATAGTGCTCCATGATCATGAGAAAAGACAAGACAAATGGATATTGCAGTAATTCCTGGTAATTAGGTCAGAAGGTGAAGGACATTAACTCACATAGTAGTCTTCATTGAGAATTACACTAGTCTAACAACTGATTTGAGTAATTGGTGGCACTCATCGCCCAGTTACTGAACATTTCTGTACCATGTATGCAGTATTACAGAATAATGTTCATAAATTATCTGTTTACAGAGAACATTGGCACTCATTGGCCAGTTACAAACCATCAGAAGTCATCACTGAAAACAGGAACTAATGAATGGCATAGTATTAGCATAATTCACTTAGTTATAGTAATCATTGGCATCGTAGGTCATCTTATTACAGTAATCAGTGGCATTCATTGGCCAGTACAAAGCATTTTTTATGCATTATTCAGAAGTGATCATCCAAAACAAGAGTTAATTATTGGCATAGCATTCATAGAGTATAACAAAAATATTATTTACAGAAATTATGCGCATACTATTTATGCATTATTACAAAGCATCATTCAGTATTATTCAGAAGTCATTATTGAAGTGATATACTATTCAGAGCTGATCAGTATTACTCAGAACCCTTTTTTTTTTTTTTTTTTTTTTTTTGCTAGCAATGCATTGCGTTAGGATCGATAATTAATTACTAGGGGATAACAATATTTGCTTTTGAGTTATTGCTGTAAATGAAGATGTGTAACGTCATTCGTCATGAGTCAGCTGTAGCAAGGTTATGAAACAAGTAGAGTATGTGTGATCACATTCATAAATGACATAGGTTTAATGAACAACTGCTTATAGCACATTAATTTCATGAATAATTTCTCCTGCAAAATATACAAAATGGATTATTAAACTGAAAGAAGAAACGCATATTATGCTGAAAAGTAGTGAACTTCGAATTAACAGGTAGTGAAATGTGTATAAAAAATATATATGTTCTCTAGCTGTCCCTTCCAAAACCTTCAGTCATCATACCATGCGATATAAGACATACTGTCAAAACGAACTGCAACAAATACTAAAATAACTACATAGCATCACTTAACTAACAGTAAATATATAAACTTCATCATTATTCTCATCTGCAAAGAAAAACTTCATTTTTCATATTACCATAACTTCATTACTATCATCACCTGTAAAGAAAAACTTCATTATCCATAGTAGCATATTCTTCATCATTATTCATCACCATTCATTATCATCTGCAAAAAATTCACTTCATTATTCATTATACAACTATTCTTTACTTCTAGCATATTTCATCACTAAAACTAAGATTTGTAGTTCTGTCTGACAGACTGCATCAATCGCCTCGTATTCTGAAAGAAAAAGTTAGTTAAGACTGCTATCATACGATGTGTACAGTATAATCTTGTTAATGCTTGTTAATTCTGATCCATTTACTCTTCGTCACGAGGTATTGCATCCTCTTTCGTTCATTCCGAAGGTGAAATTCCCATTTCTGTTTAATTTATTTCTTTTACACGTTATTTCTTTCTGAAAATGATGAACAAAAATTAATGTCTTGTATTTAATTCATGTACCCATTAAATAAAAAACTGGTTTATAGTAACATAATTGAGCATACAGCATAGCATGACAGAAAACGTAATATGTCAAAAACATCGACAGTGTTCAGAAGCAAAAATGTACCCAGTGTATCACAATGTAGCAGCAAAAAAAGTAAAGTAGTCACGATGTTGAGATATCATATGGCAAAAATGTTTAAGTCAACTGGTGTTTGTTATATCTTAACTATTTCATAGTGCATACAAACAGAACAGGAAAAAATCGTACATATATAAAAAATGGAAAATATGCACGGTCTGATGTGTAACGACAAGAAAAGCGGCCTGCTAACCTTACCTTGCCGGGCACTTCCCAAGAAAAAAAATACGACAATCATCAGTAAGTAGTCACATAAATATAATTGCATAAGTGGTCATAAAATGTGTAAGTTCATCTGGAAAAATATGCACGATCTGATGTGTAACGACAAGAAAAGCGACCTGCTAATCTTACCTTGCCGGGTACTTGCCAAGAAAAAATTACGATAATCATCAGCAGGTGTTCATGTGGATATAATTGCATAAATGGTCATAAAAAATTTTTAAGAAATGGCATTACAGTGTGATAAATCATAAAGTATGTTCATTCAATAAAAGGTTTGATGTTGGATATGTGGTGGTTCCCTTTGGTTTTTCTGGTTCTCAAAGTTTCGACGTGTACTACATTGGAGTGAGGAATGCTGCGAATCCGATATGGACCTGCGTATAGAAGTTCAAATTTACTACACTTACCTTTTCCTCTATTGGATAAATAGTGTGTACGTACTAATATCTTCTGTCCAATGTGAAAGTCACGGCGTGTACAAACCTGTTTTTGCTGTCTTCTCCGGCGCTCTGCGGCACGTTTGATGTTGTTCAGCGCAATGTCAATTATTTCATGGTGTCGTAGTGGACGAGATGTAGGAAAGGTTACTAATTCTTTAATTTTGTTAGGTGGTTCAACATTTTTCAGTATAACAGACGGAGATAGCATAGTAGATTCATTTGGTATGGAATTAATTACATCTTGGAATGAGAGTATGTGTGTGTCCCAATCAATATGTTTTTTATGGCAGTATATTCTACACAGTTTACCAATTTCTTTCATTAATCGTTCACAAGGGTTCGAAGAAGCATGGTACCTGGATATATAGATCGGAGAAATGTTTCTAGCTCGTAACATACGTGTCCATATAGCAGATCGAAACTGTGATCCATTGTCGGAAATTACTTTCAACACATGCCCTACATGAAATAGAAAATGTTTTACAAATGCTTTCGATACAGTTTTAGCAGTAGCTTTGTGTAACGGAGTGAAGGTAACAAATTTTGAAGTGAGTTCAACAACGACAAAGATGTAGCAAAAACCTCTATTAGTTCTGGGAATCGGACCAAAAATGTCTACAGCGGCCATATGTCTCAATTTAACAGGTACAATGGGATGTAATGGAGGAATATGTGAAGTCGTGTCTGATTTAGCTTTCTGGCAGATTTTACATGACGCTAAAACTCGTCGAATACGTTTCTCCATGTTGGTAAAATAACAGTTGTGTCTCAGTATAAGAAAACATTTTCTGTCTCCGTAATGTGCGTAACTTAAATGAGTATACAAGATTAATTGGTTAACAAGTTCGTCAGGAATGCATAATAACCAATTGTTGCTGTCAGGATGAGAGCGGCGAAACAGAATGTCATTGCGTACAGTGTAATGGTTTCTAATGGTAACATTATTCCTATCTTGCCAAAGGTGTTTAATTTCTTTCCACACGTTGTCTTTACTCTGCTCTTGTGCTATGTCTTGTAATGACGACGAAATGAAATATTCAAATGCAACTTGTTGAATGTACATGACGCTGAAATTTGCTTTGCAGAAGTTGGTTGCGATGTCTTGCTGGTTGTTGCTAAGAGAACGGGATAGTGCGTCTGCTACAATATTTTGTGTGCCGGGAATGTGAACAATTGTAAAATTAAATTCCTGCAAATAAAGTTTCCATCTACTTAATCTGTCGTGTGCAAATTTAGCCGAAAGTAAAAATTGTCTCGCTCTATGATCTGTGTAAACGGTAGTGTGTCTTCCATAAAGAAAATGCCTAAATCTGGTAAATGCCCAAACAACACACAATGTCTCAAGTTCTGTAACAGAATAATTTAGTTCAGCAGGTGACAGAATGCGACTTGCAAAAGCGATGTTTTTAATTACTGCACAACCATCTTCTTCAATTTCCTGAAAAATATGTACGCCTAAAGCGGTGTTAGAACTGTCGGTGGCAATGGAAAAATTTCTGGTCAGATCTGGGTGCGATAAAAGTGGTGCGATATAAGTGGTGCATTCAACAAAGCATGTTTCAAATAACATTCTCGTGAACAAGATTCTGCGTGTCAAAATTATTGATGGCGTTACTGGAATATGCAACCTGTACTGTATCTAGTCAAATTCCATCTGACGTGTCATTATTTTCGGGAGGATGCTGTGCATTTCGACTATTTGTACTGTTCTGTTATTTCTTCCTGACGTATTACGTTCTGGATGATACCTACTGTCTGGTTCATTCATGATAATATGTTGTTGCTGATCTTGCTGCTCATAAGATCGACTGTTATTAAATGTACGCTGAAAAGTATGCTCATTATTTTTACGTCTGTCATGATAGTCATTTCTATACGGTGCAGTGCGATAAGAATTGAAATGGTGTGTTTTTCTGTACGTAATTATTTCCTTGTTGCTGTGCTTTACTATTTGTTGGAGCTGAGACTATACGTGCACGCGGCGAAACATTAAAGCTTGGTTGACCTTGTAGGCTGCATTGTTGGTTAGGTATGCTAACGTGCTGGTTTTGTTGCTATTGCGGTGAAAAACGTCTATTGTTACCAAAATGTGTTTGCGACTGCTAAAAATTTTGCACATACTGATGATTACAATTTTATCTGTTATTAAAATTACGGCGGTAGTTGTCATTTCGGGAGTGTCTAAAGATAAATGTCACTTTCGGTAAATCTTGTCGTATCAGGTTTTCTTTACACGTTTCTTAATCCTAGGTAGAGCAATAGTTGAAGAGCTGTTTTGATAGATATAAAGGATAGTAGAAGAGAAGGCAGCAGTGCAGAAAACTAAAGATGAAACAGCACTACTACGGGTCGGGGTCCTGTGCGCGCTACGGCACATATTCATTAAAGCGTAATGAATCCCCTGGGGTTAATTACGCGCTGCAAATAAATTTTAGTTTTTGCGTTACAGGCAATGGCGGTACAAATTCAGAAGCAAATTGCTGTATCCTTGCTAATTCTAGTTTCTGTATTACTGGCAATGGCGGTGAAAATTCAAAAACAAATTGTTGTATCGATGCTAATTCTAGTTTCTACCTTACAGCCCAAGCTGGTGAACGTACAAAAATAAATCGACGTATCCAGTTCAAAGCGTATACCTGTGCTCTGTCATTATTAAATTCCTTAGATTTTCTTACGGAAAAAAATTGCTCGTAATCAACGTTCTCGTCACTGAATGTGTGAACAGGTTCACGATTACATAAGAATCTGTTTGTCTGTGACTGTTTGGAATCTAACTCACGTACTCTCTGTAAATTATCTAAATTATACTGGCTGTGTGAGTCTGATAAATGTTCGCAAAGTGGCGTCTGCTGTGATGTGTTAAACGCTGAAACATTTTTCATCTCTGTTACCTCTTGCTGTAAAGTTGACAATTTTCTACGTAATGTATTATTAGACGAATCTATCACATTGATTGTCTGCTGTAGATTTTGGAATCCAGGTGTTTAATTTAACGAAATCGGTGAAGTATCTTCTGATTTGCTGTCATTATTACCTTCAATAACGTCAATACGATTCGCCAATTCGTCATATTTTTTAGTCAGTATTTTTACCTGATCATCGTTTTTAATGTCAGAAGCATTAATTTGTTTTTGTATTTTACGTGTGGTTTCGTTCAATTTTTTAACGTCAGCTTTGATGACATCGGAATCCTGTGTTAGTTCTAATTGTTCGAGTCTGTCTGTCAGTGTCTGAAAGTCTACTGTGTGTGTATCTGTTTTTGATTTTAGATCGGAAATTTCATCACGCAATTCGGTGTTCAACTGCTTGATGATATTAATTTCGTCTGATACTGTAGCAATATTTTTTTTGCTTTCGTAAACAATTTACGTTTATCTTCCTGTCTCTGTGCAGTAATATTTTCCATGACTTGTCGCTTTACTTTATTCTGCTCCTGTATAAATTTACGGAAACGCGTGTCACTGTTTTGTAGGTGATGATTAAAACGTTTGTCAATTTGACTGTTCTGTTGGTCGAATTTCGCGTCTACTTTTGCATCCAGTGTGCGCGAAAGTTCTGCTGTCATTAATTTAAACTCGTCGCGTAACTGTGTTGCTTTTTCAGAGCATTGTTTACTGACTGCACTAATTTCGTCTCTAAGTGACTCTGTTGCAGCTGTTTGCATATCCCTTAATTCTTGAGCAACAGATCTAATTTCTTCACTACTTTTCCTAGCACAAGCCTCAATTTCCACACGTAATTCTTCTTTAGTATCATGACACTGCGCGGCAACGGCTGTAATCTGTTCACTAAGCTGTCTGGAATTGTTGTCTAGTTTTTCATTAATTTCATTAATTTGTTGTTTGAGACTTTCACTAAGTTGTTTGTGATTGTTGTCTTGTCTTTCATTCTGTTGTTTGGAATTGTTGTCTAATTTTTCATTAAGGTTGTCATATTTTTCACTCTGTTGTTTGAAATTTTCACTAAATTCTTGTCTGAGATTCTCGTTAAGTTGTTCGAAATATGCACTATGTTGTAGCAATACTGCCATAATTTGATCCAAGCCAATACTACCTACTCTATTCTCTGTGCTGTTTGATGGCGTACCTGCAGTTGTCACGTTTTGTGTAACCATTTGGTTATTCTGTGATTCCTGAAAATGTTTGCCAATCGGATGTGCACTGTTAATCACTACACCGGAATTTAATAAATCTGCCCTACTTTGAGTATACTGTTCATTTTCATTAGAAAAATTTGTCTGTTCGTTACGTAAATTTGCAAACCGGGTGTGTCAAGCTGGGCAGCGTTCATTGTAACAGAACGTCCCGCGTCATCAATTGTCATTAAATTAACAGACGACACAACTGAATTCGTTTGCTCATCACTAGGATCAAAATCAATATTAGTGATCGGTACGCACTGATTGTCTACAAATGGAGGATTGTCATCATTACACTGGGTGTCGCAGATACTATCAGTCAAATTATTCGAGTCGGCTATTTCACTCATTACACATCGCGATGTACTGTCAACAGTTTTTCACGGCATTTTTCACTAATCAAAATTGTTCACAAATGGAACAAAGACAATGCAAAATGCAACAAACACAAATACAACAAAGAGCAACAAATTGCCGATGATCTGTGAAAGAAAGAGTGACAAATTAGTAAATGCGTTGCGCCAGATGCAAACTCCGTTTAAGTAAATAAGAGCAGATATATGACTACTTATCAGAAGATTCACAAAGAAATACGATCCTGGTCCGGATGTCACCAAGTGTAACCTCCCCACAATAAATATGTCAAATATAATAATAAAAATGAGCCAAGTGTAACCTCCCACAAAATTACTAAAAATGGAAATGGAGCCAAGTGTACCCCCCCCCCCCCCCCCCCCAAAGAATAATAGTTAAATGAATTTTTCTAATGTTGTGACCTCTGAACAAAACTGGCTCCCTTTATTGTCTGTGTGCAGAAATGCATTCACACTTAATATTCCCACAAAATTCTTTCCTCATTTAATGTCAAGTTCGAAATAGAAAAATTCCTAAACACCAAATAATAAAAGAATTTTGTAACCTGATGAATCTATAAGGACAGCGGCACTGACCTTCGGCCCTGTATTCTGAATAACAAAAGCAAAAATTCTTAGCTCAATAAAACTGCAATTATATCTGCTCTTAATTAGTCATTTTTCGACACAGCTTCGTGCAATGCTGGAGTATATTTTTTTTTGATTCTTGGAAGCAGTGATGATGCATTGGAAAATTTTTTTAAATTGAAATGAATGCTTTTCTTTAAAAGAGTTGCTTTATATTATAAAAATTATTATTGGGGCATTTTTTTGAACAAATTAAATTTCAATTAACATACATTATTAAATACGCGCAAGGCTGCTTCTTTACCTTCTACAACAATACTCATCCTCCAGAATCCTGACCAGAGTCGCGAGCAGAGCACACAGCCAACGCATGCCGACTCCCGACGACTCACGCTGACTATACCAGACTACTACCGACTCGCTACTAAAGCCGACCGACTACTACTGTCGACTCGCGCGGACTGGCCAGACTAGCGACAAGCAACAACTAACGATAAACTACTCTCTGGTCAGAGAGTCTGTCATGCCTCGCCCACCGCGGGAAAAGCATACGTCTTACAATATGATTTGTATTCACTGCATATACATTTTGTGATTTGCTGATATGTTATGAACTACAGTGCGTGCGCACTTTATGTCATTTGTTAATATGATTTGTACTCATTCCGTATACATTTTGTGATTTGCTGATATGTTCTGAACCACAGTGCGTGTGCACTTTTGTCATTTCTCAATATGATTTGCACTCATTGCCTATACATTTGTGATTTCCTGATATGTTCAGTACTGCAGTGCGTGTGCACTTTTGCCAATTGTTAATATGTCTTGTACTCATTGTGTATACATTTTGTCATTGCCTGATATATTCAGTACTCAGTGCATGTGCACTATGTTTTATTTCATGTTCTGCACTTTTATATATGTATATATTCTGTGATTGTAAACTTAGTTAATTAAGAAAAATTTGTTGCTCATGGCAAGTCCAATTGACTCACCATCGCTGCCAAATTTTTGCCCCCCCCAGTGGAGGGTTATGTAAGACGTATGCATTACCGGCGATGGGCGAGGCATGGCAGAATCTCTGACCAGAGAGTAGTATGTAGATAGTTGTTGCTTGTCGCGAGTCTGCGCTAGTGTGCACGTGTCGACAGTAGTCCGTAGTAGTCAGTCGGCAGTAGTCCGTGCTAGTATGTGGTAGTTCGTGCTAGTCGGCGCGTGCCTGCGCGTGTCGGCAATCTGCTCTGGTCGGGACTCTGGAGGATGAGTATTATTGTAGAAGATAAAGAAGCAGCCTTGCGCATATCTAGTAATGTATGTTAATTGTCATTTGATTTCTTTCAAAAAATGCCCCAATAATAATTTTTATAATATAAAGTAACTTTTTAAAGAAAAGCATTCATTTCAATTTAAGGAATATTTCCAATGCATGATCATTCCTTCCAAGAATCAGAATAAAATATACGCCAGCATTGCACGAAGCTGTGCCAAAAAATTTCTACATAGGAGCAGATATATATTCGCAGTTTTTATTGAGGTAAGAATTTTTGCTTTTTATTCAGAATACAGGGCCGAAGTGCAGCGCTGCTGTCCTCATAAAATTTTGCAGGTTGCTGAATTTTTTTTATTATTTCCGGATTTAGGAATTGAATTTTGTGGTTACATTAAATGTGAATGCATTTCAGCATAGAGATTATAAATGGGAGCCAATTTTGTTCAGAGATTACATTAAAATTAATTTTGTTCAGAGGTTACAATATAATTAAAATTCATTTAATAATTATTATTCTTGTGCGGGGTTACGCTTGGTTTCTGGTTCTTGGTTCATCGTTTCTTATTCATTTAACTATTTCTGTGGGGGTTTACACTTGGCTCCATAGTAATTATAATAATTTCAATATTTAATATCGTGTGGGGAGGTTACAACCTCTTTGACCTGATTATAGATGTGCTGGTGAAAGATGTGAAGAAGGGAGCGCCGTGGAATATGATGTTTGCGGATGATGTGGTTCTTTGCGAGCAGACCATCGATAGACTTGAGGAAAAGCTGGAGGATTGGAGGAAGGCACTAGAAGAAAGAGGGATGAAAATTAGCAGGACAAAGTCAGAATATTTAGCACTGAAGGATATGCAGATGAGGCCTTGCAAGTTCCAGGATGATGAGCTGAAATCGGTCTGCAAATTTAAATACCAGGGGTCGTACATACAGAGGGACGGAGGACTTGAAAGCGAGATACAACACCGAATAAATTGCAGTTGAAACAACTGGAGGAAAATGAGTGGAGTGTTGTGTGACAAGAAGGTGAGCATTGGGTTGAAAGGGAAAGTGTACAAGTCGGTGGTAAGGCCTGCTATGATATACGGGGCAGAGACATGGCCAATCACAGCAGCCCAGGAAAGGAAGATGGAAGTGGCGGAAGTGAGGATGCTGAGGTGGATATGTGGGGTAACAAGGAAGGACAGGATTAGAAGTGAATTTGTTAGAGGAGCTGTGAAAGTGCGACCGATGAGGAAAAAGATACAAGAGAGCAGACTAAGGTGGTACGAGCACTTACAGAGAAAACTGGAAGTGTATATATCGGAAACAGAGTTGAAGATATAAAGATTGAAGGAGCGAGAAGGAGAGGAAGACCGAAGATGAGGTGGAAGATATCCGGGGACCTAAGGGAGAAAGGATGGAAGAATGAAAAGGCAATGGATAGAGTACTATGAAGGATCCAGAAGAGTAACGCCGACCCTACGTGACGTGGGACAAGGTGACGATAAAGAAGAAGAAGAAGAAGAAGAAGAAGAAGAAGAAAGAGAAAACTTAAATCCGGGCAGAGGTCACAGACAGACTCTCACCACGTACTGTTATGAACAGATTACTGGGAGCTGGTTTGTGATCTAGAGTTGCCATGTGTTGTTTACGGCTCGCATCATACCACAGAGACGTGCCTAGCGCACAGCCTGAATCAACTGGATTATTTAGTGAAAATATGTGCTGTTCATCGACAAGTCTCACTCCTACTTGTGGTGGTCAGACGACGCCCTTCTCTTAGTAGACGGTCTTGTGAAAGGTCTCATCAAGCAGCAGTGCTTGAACTCCTGATATCAGGTTGTGGGGACCTACTGAATATGACAACAGAAATGATTGAGTAATGTTTGAAAGAAGACTCAATGTTCGCCAGTGTATGGGTTGAATAGTAAAACCTGCTGTCATATCCTTCTCGGAAAGGAAACGAAATGACATATTCCAGCAAGATAATGAAACACCCAACACTGTAGTTCATATCACAAACGCCTTGAGAGGTCTATGGATCCTTGACTGACCTGTCCAGTCCCTCCCTTTTTACGCATAGTGCATGTTCGGGATACGATGGAAGATGCATGCTTCCATACAAGCCATCTGCCAGCAGTCTTCCTGAACTGAAACTCCATGTTTTTTCAGACATGACAGGAAATTCCTGAAGATAGCATTTGGGATCTCTTTGCTTCCGTGTTACTATGAATGCAAGAGTGCATTCGTACCGATTGGGGCCACAGATCATAGTGCTGTTGAAGATGGAGATCAGTTCCGGATGGAATGAATATTTAATCATTTAATACTCGTTATGTGAGGATCATCTCCACAACATTTCATAAATGTTGGACTGGTGCTTCTTCGTATAACACTTTCCACTTCTGTCAGTGTTGTTACAACGCTCATTCTGACAGCGACTTGGTACTGAAATGAGGTTATCATTAAGCCAGAAACATCATGTGAACTCAAGATGTGTGCCTGAAAAGGCTAAACCTTTATATCCCTTCCTCTTTTCATCATCAGACAGAGCGGTATGCTTAAACCTGTACCGCATCGCTAGTCTGGCAGATTTTAATTCTGCTGCACGTAGAAAACTGTCAGGGAAATGCCACGCGATGTGACATGTGTAAGAAAATGGTTGCTGACGCAATGCACACTTTACTGCTCTGTTCTTAAGTCCCGTTAACACATCTGACAGTTATTTTTCCTGGAAACAATAAAATCCTCTAGTGACAGTTTTGTGAGCCGTACGATGTCTTCCTTCACCCGTTTGTCTTCAGAGCGCACAAATAACAGATGACGTCACGACCTATGTTTCTGATCTACTCATCTGTGGTTGAAAGTGAATAGACGTTGTGTTTAGGAAAATACGTAGGTAGTTAAAAAATCTATGAGTGATTTTAACTCTTAGGGCTCCGATATTAGTTGTAACTGAAGCAACCATACACAGTTGAAGCTAGACGGAATTCAAGCTACTGTGGAACAGTAAAATGCATTCTGAAGCGGAAGGAAGAAAGAGACATCGAAATTTTGTAAACTTACGGGTCTTCCATGAACCCTTTATGGGAGCGAAACATGGGTAAAATACCATCTAGAGATGCAAGAGGTAAAATTCTTCAGCAACAAGTATACGTTAAGCGATTTTACAAGAAACAATGCAACTAGGGAAGAGATTAATGTATTTTGTGGGAATGATAAAAGTTTATGTAAGTGGAAGGAGCGTGTAAACAGGATGGGAAATAGAAGAATTACGAAACTAGTTCGCCACTGCAAGCCAGCCACTCGAAAGAGTGTTCAAAGCCCTAGAAAAAGAAGGGGATAATGGGCGTCAAAACAAATGACATAGCCTAAAATTGTTTGTAGTGGAAGAACTTGGAGAAAAGAAAGTGCTGTATATATACTTTCAACTGATCTACTGACTTATGAACACACACGTCACATCCGAATGCAGTCAGTAGATTTCTTCTTTACCTGTGTTTCCATCAGTCTCCTCCTAATAACTAAAAATCTTTTGACATAATAATCCAGAACAGGAAAAAATGCATTTTTTGTGGCAACATTACACTGGAATGGCTATACTTCCATCTGCAATCACTAAAAATTACTTGGTGTTTGACAGCAATTATAAATGGCGGCAATGCGACCGTTGTATTACATTTAGATATTGAAAATCTTAGGATAATGTTCGACTTGACTAACAATAAACCTGGCTCATTGTTCAATCATAAAACATAGCTACATGAAATAAATAGAAAGTTATCTACAGGATATATCAGATTCAAATACAATGCCTGAGAAAAAATTGAAGCACCCACAAAGGAACGAGTAAACAAAATGAAACCTCACGGATTGAAAGGGCATGAGACGTTATTTGATTGATTACCAAATCGAATCTAATTTAAAAAGAAGTAGACTATATGAGACATCTTATCAGTATGATGTTGCATATCATGTGGCCTAGATTAGTGCTATAGCATCGGTTAGGAAGGGTGTCATAAAACAGCTGTGTCCTCACTCAAGGCAAGCTAGCTCGCTACTCTTGTGACTGGTTCTTGATATCCAGGATACTAGCACTGGAACGGAATTGAACTGGAACGGAATTGAACTGGAACGGAATAGACGTTCGAGCTGGTCCCGCACATGTTCTCTCGGTGAGAGGTCTGGGGGTCTTGATGGTCACGGGAGTACCTCAACACCGGCCAGACAGTTCACAGAAATCCGTGCCATTTGTCGACGAGCATTGTCCTGCCACCAGAATACTGCCACATGAGGGCGGAGGATGTCCGTGACGCACCACAGTGCCACCAGAGTTCCCTCAATCACCACTAGCTGAGACGTAAATTCAAACCCGATGGCTCCCCGCACCATGGTGCCAACAGTAACACCGTTGTGGCTCCCGAGGTCTCCACCATACATGCCATTGAAGTTCATCTGGTGTTATGCAGAACCTCAATTTATCGCTGAGTACAAGATGACTCTGTGGTGTCACCGCCAGACACCACACATGCTAGGTGGTAGCCTTTAAATCGGCCGCGGTCCGTTAGTATACGGCGGACCCGCGTGTCGCCACTGTCAGTGATTGCAGACCGAGCGCCGCCACACGGCAGGTCTAGGGAAACTTTCTAGCACTCGCCCAGTTGTACAGCCGACTTTTCTAGCGATGGTTCACTGACAAAGTACGCTCTCATTTGCCGAGACGATAGTAAGCATAGCCTTCAGCTACGTCATTTGCTACGACCTAGCAAGGCGCCATTATCAATTGCTGTTTATCTTGTGATGCATGTACCGTCAGACCGATGTTCACCAATTATGGATTAAAGTTAAGTATTCCCGCAGCTACGTACGTTCTTTGCTACTATAACTTCCTTTACCTGTTCCAGACCTCACGCCAGCCTGCGTGAGCTTTAACGCGTGCCTTTCGGCTTCACTTCGTAGTGGCTTGGCTGTCTTGCCATGTGTCCGGAAACGCTTACTTTCCATGTTGGAGCTCATCTTATTACTTCTCTTCAAATCACATTAATCATGGAAACACAGCAACAGAACGTACCAGCGTAACTTCAAACACTTTGTTACAGGAAATGTTCAAAATGTCCTCCGTTAGTGAGGATACATGCATCCACCCTCCGTCGCATGGAATCCCTGATGCGCTGATGCAGCCCAGGAGAATGGCGTATTGTATCACAGCCGTCCACAATACGAGCACGAAGAGTCTCTACATTTGGTACCGGGGTTGCGTAGAAGAGAGCTTACAAATGCCCCCATAAATGAAAGTCAAGAGGGTTGAGGTCAGGAGAGCGTGGAGGCCATTGAGTTGGTCCGCTTCTACCAATCCATCGGTCACCGAATCTGTTGTTGAGAAGCGTACGAACACTTCGACTGAAATGTGCAGGAGCTCCATCGTGCATGATCCACATGTTGTGTCGTACTTTTAAACGCACATGTTCTAGCAGCACAGGTAGAGTATCCCGTATGAAATCATGATAACGTGCTCCATTGAGCGTGGGTGGAAGAACATGGGGCCCAATCAAGACATCACCAACAATGCCTGCCCAAACATTCACAGAAAATCTGTGTTGATGACGTGATTGCACAATTGCGTGCCTATTCTCGTCAGCCCACACATGTTGATTGTGAAAATTTAAAGTTTGATCACGTTGGAATGAAGCCTCATCCGTAAAGGGAACATTTGCACTGAAATGAGGATTCACACATTGTTGGAAGAACCATTCACAGAAGTGTACCCGTGGAGGCCAATCAGCTGCTGATAGTGCCTGCACACGCTGTACATGGTAGGGAAATAACTGGTTCTCCCGTAGCACTCTCCATACAGTGACGTGGTCAACGTTACCTTGTACAGCAGCAACTTCTCTGACGCTGACATTAGGGCTATCGTCAACTGCACGAAGAATTGCCTCGTCCATTGCAGGTGTCGTCGTCGTTCTAGATCTTCCCCAGTCGCGAGTCATAGGCTGGAATGTTCCGTGCTCCCTAAGACGCCGATCAATTGCTTCGAACGTCTTCCTGTCGGGACACCTTCGTTCTGGAAATCTGTCTCGATACAAACGTACCGCGCCACGGGTATTTCCCCGTGCTAATCCATACATCAAACTGACATCTGCCAACTCCGCATTTGTAAACATTGCACTGACTGCAAAACCACGTTCGTGATGAACACTAACCTGTTGATGCTACGTACTGATGTGCTTGATGCTAGTACTGTAGAGCAATGAGTCGCATGTCAACACAAGCACCGAAGTCAACATTACCTTCATTCAATTGGGCCAACTGGCGGTGAATCGAGGAAGTACAGTGCCTACTGACGAAACTAAAATGAGCTCTAACATGGAATTTCCGGACACATGTCCACATAACATCTTTTCTTTATTTGTGTGTGAGGAATGTTTCCTGAAAGTTTGGCCGTACCTTTTTGTAACACCCTATATAGCCAAGCCATGCTTCCCATTCGCAGCACCTCTCCAAACGCGGCCATTTGAGTTCTCGTGCTCACGGCAGCCTAAGCAAAGGATGGGACGTATAGTACACGCAGAATACCAGAATAACGTGGTCCGTCGATGCGCACTCGGCAGCCCACACGTGAGGAGAGCGGTGCTGTAGGGAAAATGCCGAGCGGTGGAGGTAAGCTCTGCCCTAAAGTGAAGCCTATCCTCGCAGGTTGTGTATATATTAATTGGAGTATCTACGCTCCCACGCTTGCATGGTGACCATTCAAAAACGTCCACTGTAATCTCTGCTTTGGTTAGCATCTACAAATTCCGCTGAAAATGTAACAAAAATAGCTATTTCGCCTGGCTTGTTAACCATTTTTAACTTAACAGAGAACGGTCAAGACTGGATAATTTTGAGTAAAATCTACATTTCCCTTGTAGCCGTGTTAAAATTTTCTTCTTTTGAAAACACAGCGAATTTACACAAGGTCACCTTACTAACATGTTGTGCAGATGCAGTTGCGAGAGAATTCTGAAACAGTGGTTCATTAATTTTATTAAGTGTGAAACTGAGGAGAGATAAGGTCAACAGATTGTGAAAAACCGCATCCTCAGTACAAAACTAAACGTGTAATGTCTTCACTTATGTTGTTCCAAAACCCACAGAGTTTCTTGTTTCACCAACTATTAATGACCCTTAGATTACATTCATTCATCTGTAAGGTCTGTAGTTAATGGAATAACACCATAGATAATGATGTTTTTCATAATAACTGTATGGCAAAATATTCACTCTTTGTTTGCTGCCATTTGTCAAAATCTCATTCCGATATCTCAAACCGTTTATGCAACGTGAGGAACATGGAGAATATTTCATTCCCACTTTATCGCTGTCGGTCGTGATCGCAAATTTTCTTGAGACTGGTGACAGATAAAGACCTCCACCAACTTTAAAGAAAAATTCAGTGTGTTAGCTAAATTTCATATGCAGCAACATGTTATGTAATACGCAAAATCATAGCGACTCCTATTTTCCATTGCAAATTTTTTCGAATTTCACATAGTGTCTTACTTCGGTGCTAATATCATAATAACCGTAATCATTAGCGAAATGATGAGCACGTCATGATAAATCTGACATATGAAGCCATAAGTAAAGCAAAAATGAATTTTTTACCGGGTGGTTATTGTAAAATCGTTTGAGAAATACTTCAAGGTGGGCGCCTCGATTTTATCATCGGACAGTGTCGCCGACCAGCCAAGGCGGTTGGTTGTTGGCCTCCCCTTCCGAACAACGAATGAAGTCACCCAGCGCTTTGGATGAAAGCTGGTCACTGCCCATCGACCACCGTATCCGGTGCGGACTCTGATTCCTTGCCCGGCTGGTGCTAGTCTCTGACCAATGATGTGGATGACACAGAAGGTTCTAAGGAGTCCATTACTTGCTATCGATTTTCAGGCGCAGATGTTAAGGCACTGTGATGTGCTCGGTGAAAGTAGGGTTATTCTCTGTTGTGGTCGTCAGGTTGGTCAACCGGAAGTTTGACGGCGAGTACGACTGCCTTCACGTTCCCATGCAGCGCAGCATCAGGCCAGTATCATATCCGAATGCCGTGAATATCTGGATACTGCGCAATTTGAGCAACTGGCTAGATGAAGACGCATACTGAGGTCCATTTCAAACTCTGTCAGGTGCTGATAATGCTGTCCTATACGAGTACGTGGCATCGCCGTGTCCTGAACAGTGACCGCTCAACTTCTGACGCTCTTCATGGCTATTATTTACCCTACCAGTGCTTGCAACACTTTAATTCGGAAGTACGCATTTAAAATTTTTCCTTTTATGTACTATAAATATTGTGTTTCGATTTTCTTGTAAACCGTAAAGATATTTGTATGTGTAAAGAATGTTTATTGACCTGTGTAAATAATAATGTAAATAACTGTAATTTACGCTGGGGTAATGCTGCTTAGGGAAATGTTACGTACATATATCAGAGAGTAAAAGCGCGACGTGTAGACACGTCTCTGGTCCCGAGTGGAGTGACGTCAGAACGTACTCACTGCACAAGCACATGTTTGCACGAAGTCAGTGTGAGGAGAAGTTAAAACTAGCGCACGATAGAAATTGACGCGCATCGGCAGACGAAAAGGCAATTCAATTTATATCGAGATCCTGCTCCGCCAATAGTTATTGTTAAGCAGATTTTGTCTGGCGCTACTGCAGCACTGTCGACGACGGCTACTCCTTAATGTCTTCAACAACGACTGACTGTAAGGCTGTTCCAGTTAGTTCACGTTTTCTAGAGCTGTAACGGTATTATCCAATGATATTGGTGAACTTTTAGTTTTAATAATAATTACTGCAAACATTGAGAAGCTTTAACCTGGTAATTATTCTAATTCATTATTACCAAGTAGGTCCCGTATCCATTCCTGTTACTGAAACAGTCCAAGTGTCGTTTATTTGAAAAGAAAGATAAAATATCAAAATTAATGTCAGTGCCAGTTCGTTTCCATATTTTTAATAATTTTGAAAACAGAAGTAAATGTACTTTTTAATGCCACACAGTAACTTCACTGTTGAGATAAATATCGTTGAGATGCAAAGTTATTCTTACAGCTCAAAACTAAATTCAATTATCTGAAAATATGATAATCCCTGTCACTTCAAACTAAAGATTTTATTTAAAAGAAAACAATTATTCATACTTCCTTATTTTATATAAACTTGTCATACTGTTTCTCGTGTTCACCTGGTTTGTATTTCGGAGGTGCAGTTGCAGTAGTAGTTCTTTTACTAAAATAATGCTGAAGGCTTCTGAAGTTTTGTTTCGTGTTTCATTGGCAGTTCCCAAGTTGGCAAAAGCGAGTAAACGCTACTGTGAGGTTACGCAACAATGAAGCATAACAGGGTGTTTAATAGTGTTTAATAACGAGTCTAGTAATGACTGAAATTCTTTCTCCTTTTATGTATTCTTTCTCCTTTTATGTAGCTGTCTGTTGCCGCACATATTCATATTATTCCTTACTCATTGCTGTTCCCAATTTTAATTACCCAGTGAACAGACAATGCCCAGTTGAGATGGTGACTGTTTTCTTTTTCATTTATTCCTAAACTATTATTAAAATTTAATGTTTGTTTACCGATTCCCGTGGTACCCCTTTTTTTGAAACAATATGTGAATGATTACACAATTTCCTATAACTGAACCTGACTTTATTGAAAGTAGAACAGGCGGAAGAGGTTTTCTTCAGAGATAACTTTTTGTAAATATCTCCCTCACTAATAGATACCACATTTTCCTTCGGAAACGATATCCTTGCCAAGTTTTACTTTCTGTTGGGCACATATGAACACGGTAAAACATATTTAACAGATTTTCGCAAAAGCCGGTAATGTAAAAGGGGACACTATCAGCTAAGAAAACAGCACACAAAGAAGAGTAATTCATTGTCTGCGTTCTGCCTGCCACGGAGAATTGTAACTCTAATCATTTACATACTTTTCGATGGTGTAAAAGCGTACGCAGTTTCATTGACATCCTACCACGTATTCCCGGCGCTTCACTTTTTTCGTCAGGCAGTGTAGAAAACTGAGGATCAGAAACAAAATCCCGTTACACTCTCATGTCTCAATTTCAGTTCTTTAACCGGTGCGTGAACGTTACTCCACTGTACCTACATGTCATATTGATGAAGTCCGGTGATAATGTTGCCTGTGGTATCTGTGACAGAGGTGAAAGACGTTTCGATGAAGCGAACGCAACGCAACAGAGACATGAACACGAGGTTTGAGATAAAATATTTGGCTAGATACAGAGATGCCATTCATATGATTGAAATTTTAATTTTGTTGTTCTATGCAAAGTAACATAAATTGGACAACTTCATCAGTAGTTTATTTCATAAATTTTGAAATCATTTTTATAGCCTTTTAAATTAGTACGGATGTGAGGATTTTATTGAAATGGAAAGAAAAATAAAACAGAATGTGCTGACGTTTTAAAATTCGCTGGGTAATAGAAACTGATGCAGAGTTCCTGAAGACTGGTTTTAAGTCTGGTCCCTCTCGTTCGAGAGATAAATTTGCAGCTGAAGTTAAATGTGGCCGTATGTTACTCTAAGCTGGTGAATTCAAAGGATCTCAAAAACTACAGCTATAGATAAACACATTGCGCACGTGCGCAAAGTGATAGGTAGGCGATTGAAGTTGTATGGCATAATAATAATTACTGGAAGCAATGACAAACTTTAACCTAATAATGATTCTAATTCATTATTACCAAGAGGTTGTCTTCAGAGATAGATTTTTGTAAACATATCCCTCACTAATAGATACCACATTTTCCTTCGGAAACGATAAACGTGCCAAGTTTTACTTTCTGTTAGTCACAACTCCCTTCAGTTCGGCAGAATCGTAATGTCATAGCTGTTCACTCTTCGCTATTTGTTCGTGGTATGAAGCACATTCACCGGCCCCCTGGCTTTTCGCACAAAAAGATGTGGTCTAGAGATCTATCGTCACAAGCCTTTAAAAGTGAATGGGAATAACAGAAGAGAGGGGTGAGAAATCTGAGCACTTATGAAGCAGTTGCATGAGCAACGGTTATTGCAAATGTGGTATGGAACAACATTACAATACCATGCAGATAGAAATTAAAGATTTAGCTGAAAATAAAACAGCAAAAAATTACAACGATCGACAGACAGGATTCATTGTTTGTTCATCAAGAAGCATTTTGCGTTCAATTTGCTGGCATGCAGACATGAAGAAATTGATGGTGTCAACAGTAAAACTTCTGAAGTCGCACACATTATTCCATGGTCAGGTAGAACAGTTTTCGGTGGAACTGAACGAAGAGTGTGGAGACTTCATGTGTTACTGCAAAGTACGTTGGTTAAATCAAGTGGCGTGCCTGGCACGATTTAAACCTCAATATTGTCGAATTTACGAAGGAAAAATAGAGTACAGGATCCAAAATTAGAGCATTTCGAACGCACTGCAGACATTACGTATTATGTGGACTTCACTCCACTCTGCCCTCTGATTTGATGAGATGCATTTAATAATGAAATCACTTTATAGCAGGGACACATTCCGATAAATGCAGACCAATACTGAAAGCGCGCTGCCATTGAAGGAAATGGGACGTTTGAAGGATTCGTTGTGGCCATAAAAGAATTACAAGGATTGTTCTCTAAACGTTTTGAAGACACTGTCGACCTTACGTCTGTTGTCGAGCTGTTTTCGAGACGGTTTGCCGTTTCAGTTGAAAGCGTCCCTGTGCATATGCCAATGTAACTGATCGATCTGGAAAATAATTCCCGTTTTAAAGACAAATCCCTTTACGTTAAAACTATCCACGCCATCTACATCGCTTTTCTTACGTACAGCTCTGAATCTTCATAATGAGGCTGGAAAAGTGCCACAATATTTCGACCAACATACACACTAACGTATATATATATTATCAGTTAGATGATCATATAAAATTGTTGGTAAGGCGGGTGCCAGGTTGAGATTCATTGGGAGAGTCCTTAGAAAATGTAGTCCATCAAAAAAGGAGGTGGCTTACAAAATACTCGTTCGACCTATACTTGAGTATCGCTCATCAGTGAGAGATCCGTACCAGGTCGGGTTGACAGAGGAGATAGAGAAGATCCAAAGAAGAGCGGCGCGTTTCGTCACAGGGTTATTTGGTAAGCGTGATAGCATTACGCAGATGTTAAGCAAACTCAAGTGGCAGACTCTGCAAGAGAGGCGCTCTGAATCGCGGTGTAGCTTGCTGTCCAGGTTTCGAGAGCGTGCGTTTCTGGATGAGGTATCGAATATATTGCTTCCCCCTACTTATACCTCCCGAGGAAATCACGAATGTAAAATTAGAGAGATTCGGGCGCGCAAGGAGGCTTTCCGGCAGGCGTTGTTCCCACGAACCATACGCGACTGGAACAGGAAAGGGAGGTAATGACAGTGGCATGTGAAGTGCCCTCCACCACACACCGTTGGGTGGCTTGTGGAGTATAAATGTAGATGTAGATGTAGTTAAGGCTCACCAGCCATTTGACCTTCTTCTTCTGGGCAGATGCACAAACAGTGCCCAAACTCTTACCGGAATCGGCAGTAAAGCCGCGAGTAATGAGTATAATGGACAGGGGGCACTATGAATATAGTGCGGGACAATAAGTTGCGAATGTGCGTCTCACGGGAGGCGTGCCAGAGATAAGTCCCTGCAGTCGCACTATCCTCTGTGTCCACGGTGGCTCAGATGGATAGAGCGACTGCCATGTAAGTAGGAGATCCCGGCTTCGAGTCCCGGTCAGGGCACACATTTTCAACTGTCCCCGTCGAAAAAGTTACTTATATGAACGCCTGTATGCAGCCAGGGGTATTCATTTCATTGTAAATACACTAACGTGCCAAATCGTTCTGGCCACTGCCCACTGTGTCGTTGGAAGCAGCCTGGTGGAGCTACGGCCACGTGGCGCGGTAAGTCTGTAAGCGGAGCAGACACAGATGGGGGATCACCCTGGCGAAGATATGGCCTGCAGACGGGGAAATCCTTTGAGATAAGCGACTCTGACAAAGGGCAAATTATTATTACGCAGAGCTTGTGAGGGGTTATCCCGAAAACGGCGAAGCTGGTCGAATTTTTACGTGGTACTGTCGTGATCATCTAGGCAAAGAGGTAAAAGGACAATGAAACTAGCGCTTGGCGCTAAATGGTTGGACGACCACAACTCTTCACATAACATGGCGTTCGGTGGTTTGTTTGGTATGTAAATGACAGATGGTGATCTGTGGCATCTCTGCCGAAACAGCACAATGCTGGTGCACGCACAAGTATTTCGCAGTATCGTACATTGTTGAACATGGAGCTCCGCAACAGACCAGATGTAGATCGAACCGTCACTTACCATTGCAGTGGCCACGGGTCCCTCGGGATGCGACCGTCGATCAATGAAAGCGTGTTTGCTATTTGGGTGAATCACATTTTTGCTACACTAGGTCGATGGTCGTCTTCACATACGCCATCGACGAGGTGAACGGCAGCTTGAAACGTGCAGCGTGCCACGGACACAGACTTGTGGGAGCTGTATTATGCTATGGCAGACATTCTCCTGCACTTGCGTGGGATATGTGGTAGCAATCAAAGACACGCGCACAGTTGTGAAGCAGCTGCATCCCTTCATGCCTCGGTGACAAAATTCGCCTAATGTTAATCGTATGGGACCCATCTAGGTCGTTATGACTCCATCACCTCGTACGCAAATCAGCACCCCGCTGTTTACGCGAATTACATGATCTGTGCGCAGACTTCTAATTCCGCATACCTCCCCCAACTTACCAATAAACTGTCGGATCTCTGATACGCAGAATCAGTGACGTATTTCGTTCAGCAGACAGACAAACAAGCTATTAAAGAGATGGTCGTGATGTTTTGGCTCAATTAGTCTGTGTGAAAGACATTTTTTCGACTTTTCTTTTTTTTTTTTTTGAGTCATCAGTCTTCTGACTGGTTTGATGCGGTCCGCTACGAATTCGTCTCCTGGGCCAACCTCTTCAACTCAGAGAAGCACTTGCAACCTACATCCTCAATACTTTGCTGAATGTATTGCAGTCTCTGTCTTCCACTATAGTTTTCGCCCTATACCGCTCCTTCTAGTATCATGGAGGTCATTCCCTCATGTCTTAACAGATGTCCTATCATCCTGTCCCTTCTCCTTGTCATTGTTTTACTCATATTCCTTTCCCCTGCGATTCTGTGCTGGATCCCCTCGTTCCTTACGTTCCACGTCCACCTATTGAATTCTGCCGCGAAATCTCGGCGTGTACTTCTTCCCTCTCCCTACTATTCTCCCTTTCTACACTCCTACCAGCGACACGTTAACGCATTCCTAGATGCCGTAGCAACTGTTCGACTATCCTGTCTCTCCTTCTAGCGATGTTCTGCCACAGGACACTTTTGTTGTCTTTTTCTTCATTTCGTACTTCAACTATCACAGTGATTTTTAATATTCTTTAATTGCATCAGATTTAAGATGTTTTCACTTTCTTCTTTCCTGAATTTCTGATGGTCCACAGTTTCACTTACACACATATATACAGACGTACACTTTCAAGAACTTTTTCACTGTCTGATACCAGTAGCACATTTTTTTTTTTTTTTTAAGAAAGCTTACCCCACCTGTTCTGAGCTACTGTATTTTTGACTTCTTTGTATCAACCAGCGCGAAAGAGAGAAAAAGAGAGAAACCTGGAGTCTACCGCCTGATTTCCTTATACTCTACTAATAATTTTCTTCTTTAATTGATATTTGAATCTGATTTTCTGCAACATCTATATGTAGCTTAGGCATGAAACTATCCAATTATTATTTACACCAGATTCGTTTCAATTTCGTTATTCCTTTTATAGTCTCAGATCAGTTTACGGCAAAGATGTAATTAGTTTAGTTTAAAACTATATTTACTAAAAGTTGTGTCTAACTGAAAATTCTCCAACTGTACCAGAACGAAATGGGGAAACCATTTTGAGCTAACAGACAGATTTGATGATAATGATACCACAGACTAGAAAGATAGAGATTCCGAATTTATACACTCCTGGAAATTGAAATAAGAACACCGTGAATTCATTGTCCCAGGAAGGGGAAACTTTATTGACACATTCCTGGGGTCAGATACATCACATGATCACACTGACAGAACCACAGGCACATAGACACAGGCAACAGAGAGCATGCACAATGTCGGCACTAGTACTGTGTATATCCACCTTTCGCAGCAATGCAGGCTGCTATTCTCCCATGGAGACGATCGTAGAGATGCTGGATGTAGTCCTGTAGAACGGCTTGCCATGCCATTTCCACCTGGCGCCTCAGTTATACCAGCGTTCGTGCTGGACGTGCAGACCGCGTGAGACGACGCTTCATCCAGTCCCAAACATGCTCAATGGGGGACAGATCCGGAGATCTTGCTGGCCAGGGTAGTTGACGTACACCTTCTAGAGCACGTTGGGTGGCACGGGATACATGCGGACGTGCATTTTCCTGTTGGAACAGCAAGTTCCCTTGCCGGTCTAGGAATGGTAGAACGATGGGTTCGATGACGGTTTGGATGTACCGTGCACTATTCAGTGTCCCCTCGACGATCACCAGTGGTGTACGGCCAGTGTAGGAGATCGCTCCCCACACAATGATGCCGGGTGTTGGCCCTGTGTGCCTCGGTCGTATGCAGTCCTGATTGTGGCGCTCACCTGCACGGCGCCAAACACGCATACAACCATCATTGGCACCAAGGCAGAAGCGACTCTCATCGCTGAAGACGACACGTCTCCATTCGTCCCTCCATTCACGCCTGTCGCGACACCACTGGAGGCGGGCTGCACGATGTTGGGGCGTGAGCGGAAGACGGCCTAACGGTGTGTGGGACCGTAGCCCAGCTTCATGGAGACGGTTGCGAATGGTCCTCGCCGATACCCCAGGAGCAACAGTGTCCCTAATTTGCTGGGAAGTGGCGGTGCGGTCCCCTACGGCACTGCGTAGGATCCTACGGTCTTGGCGTGCATCCGTGCGTCGCTGCGGTCCGGTCCCTGGTCGACGGGCACGTGCACCTTCCGCCGACCACTGGCGACAACATCGATGTACTGTGGAGACCTCACGCCCCACGTGTTGAGCAATTCGGCGGTACGTCCACCCGGCCTCCCGCATGCCCACTATACGCCCTCGCTCAAAGTCCGTCAACTGCACATACGGTTCACGTCCACGCTGTCGCGGCATGCTACCAGTGTTAAAGACTGCGATGGAGCTCCGTATGCCACGGCAAACTGGCTGACACTGACGGCGGCGGTGCACAAATGCTGCGCAGCTAGCGCCATTCGACGGCCAACACCGCGGTTCCTGGTGTGTCCGCTGTGCCGTGCGTGTGATCATTGCTTGTACAGCCCTCTCGCAGTGTCCGGAGCAAGTATGGTGGGTCTGACACACCGGTGTCAATGTGTTCTTTTTTCCATTTCCAGGAGTGTAGTAATGTAATTTAATTTTACTGAAACTGAAAAAATTTACGGATAGTTTTACATTGCAACTTTAGTTATTGTACCAGTTAGTGTGCTACTTTTACCACCATGCGCATTGTCCTAGACACCACATACTTTCGAAATAAGATAAATGTCGGAACATAATATAGTTCATCTGAATTATAAATAGCTAACGTAGCTATTTTTCAAACGGATATGTAGTTTACAAAACCCCAATACGTTCATATACGGCTCGTCATACATCCCTACCCCAAAATAGTATGTGACCAACAGGAAATCGAGTACCACCAGTGTAACATATCCGCGAGAGCCCAAGTTGGCTACATTGCATGAAAGTCGGCCACCAGTGTTGTTCACTAAAGATATACATGTGAGTCAAACCCTTAACGTACAGAAAGGTGTATAATATTGTACGAACTTCCTTAAAATGTGTGCGCAGTTTCAGTACTACATAGCCACTGCGCTCTGTTAATATTGTATTCAAAGAGGACTCTGACTTTATAGTGTAATTATGTTCTTAACGTTATTTTCGTGCAAAATAAAGTGGTGGACCTACTTGCACATATTTGATTTCAAACTAGATCTAATCATAGTAATAATAAATGTGAATAAAACCACTTTACTTGTAAATTTGTGTGGTGTACATAATTAGCACAATTTCTTCATCTCCATTTACAGTTGCTCTACAACGCTTTGGTGATCGAGACTCCGAGGGTGAAACCAATTTCAATAATGAAGTTATGGATTGTTAACATTTCGTGGTTTGCTTTTACCGATGCTGCAGTAGTTCCAACGTTTGTTAATGATGCTGACAATGAATGAGTGAGAGCTTGGACACATTTAACTGACAGGACGAAACTGCACTTAATGTCAAACAACAAGTCGCTGACTTAGGGCACGAGGTCATGTCCGAAGGAGCAAATACCACATTATGTATAATCTAGGCGAGGATGGCCAATCATCTCTGCAGTAAGGGCGCAAGGCAGGCTCTAACTCTTATCGGAATGAGCGAAACGCCGCGAGTAGTGCAACTAATAGGCAAGGGGCAGTACAGATAGGGGGACAGTTATTGAACTATATGAAATAAAATAGTCGTGACTTCTGAAAGACTTGCCACACAGTTGGCCGCGGGGCATGATGGGGACTAGTATTTGCATGTTCGGTTTGGTTTAGCAACGAAGACCTCTTTCATTTGGATGAATTCGTCAATAAGCAAAATTGGTGCATTTTGGAACAGATCGAGAAGTCTCTTGACCCTCAAGAGGTGACTATGTGATGTGCAATGTCCAGTCACGGAATAATGGTTGCGATGTTCTTTGATGGCACAGTGGCCACCGAATGGTACTCGAAGGTTCTGAAAGATGATTTCAGCTCCATAATGTAAAGTGACCCGCATCTCGACAAGACGTGGATTATGCAAGACAGAACTCAACCCCATCGAAGCAGGAGAGTGATGTCCTGGAGGAGCACTTTGAGGACCACATTCTGGCCCTGGGATGCCCAAAAGCCACTGGCGTGGGCCTCGATTGGCCGCCATGTTCTCCGGATCTGAACACATGCGACTCCTTTTCGTGGGGCTGTATTAAGGACAAGGTGTACTGCAGTAACACCAAAACCATTTCTGAGATGAAAACAGCTACTGAGGAGGTCATCGACAGCATCGATGTCCTGACGCTTCATATGGTCATGCGGAATTTCGCTATTTGTCTGCGACATTTCATCTCCAATGATGGCAGGCATATCGAACATGTTATAACCTAAATCTGAATATCTGTAGCGACGATTATTTGTTGAATAAAGTATGTGCACGCCGTAGTTTGTGACTGATTCACGTTTTTTTTTCATATAGTTCAATAATTGTCGCCCTCTAAGCAGTATATGGATAAGCTGAGAATTTGGATCTGACAGGAGGCGTGCTAGGGTAGTCAATGTAGTCGCACTGATCACTGCGTCTAAATGGCGCAGGGGTCAGCGCATATGCCAGATAAGCAGGGGAGCTGGGTTCAAATCCCAGTTTGGCAGAAATTTTCAACATTCCCTATTCATTTAAATCAATGTCTGTAGTTCCTTAGTGTCTTAATTTACAGTGGCTGCTAGATCAAAATGGTGTCTGTCCTTCGGAGCATATCCCAAAGAAACACCACGTCTGTATGTTTCATTTCTCATTTTTTCTTTCTCTTAATTTCGTTTCATATCGAAGGTAGTATTGCAATAGTACAGGTTTTCTGTTTCTTTCTATATTATGTACATTCTTCACCTGCCATCTATGGATTCGTTGTATTTCATTTTCTGCTGTTGCGTGCTTATATATTTATTAATGTTTTGTTAAACTATTTCTATGTGCATAAAATATTATACAGTGTGTCCCACTCAAACCTCCCTGATTTCAAGGACCCAGGAGAGAAAAACCACAGTAGATACGACAATGAAAAATGCGCCACATTGTACAGCATCTCAAAGAATTTAAATTTCCGGGTCAGAAGTGTCAAGTATCGTCAGCAGAGTGCAGCATGGTCGCATGAAGTGAAAATGGCGACTCCGCAGCAGTGCATGCGAGCAGTGGTGTGGTTTGCAGAAACAAAATCGCCGATTACTGTGCAAAGAAATGATCGTCGTGTGTATGAATGTGATCCACCTGATGTGAAAACAATTAAGGAATGGTATAGGAAGTTTCTGCCAACGAGAAATGTCCTGAAATATTCTCGCGGTCCACGCTACGGAGTTTCAGAAGAGACAGTGGAGGACATAAGACAAACGTTTCTCAGAAGCCCACGTAAATCAATTCGTCAAGCATCTAGGCAATCTGATGTATCTCGATCAACATTGCATCCTGTAGTTCACCAGCGACTTCTTATGTGTGCTTCCAACGTGTAAATTCTGCAACAACTGACGCCAAACGACAACCCACGGCGACACCAATTTGCTGCAGATATGCTGCACCATATCGATATGGATGCCAGCTTCCTGGAGACAAGTTCTCAGATGAGGCAACCTTTCATCTATCAGGAAGGGTTAATAGGCATAATGTTCGGATATGGGGTTCGCAAAATACGCACATTCTCATTGAACATGTTCGTGATAGCGCTAAACTAAACGTCTGGTGCGGGCTTATGCACGACAGGATTGTTGGACCATTCTTCTTTGCGGAACAAACAGTGAATGGATCAGTGTATCTGGACATGTTGGAGCAGTTTGTGTACCGTCAGATACAAGACTTGCAACCCAACATCATTTTTCTACAAGATGGAGCTCCGCCGCATTGGTCAACGGCTGTTTGCAAATTACTGGATAGTAAATTTCCCAATCGTTGGATCGGACAAAGAGGACCCATTGCCTGGCCACCACGTTCATCCGACATTACACCGCTTGATTTCTTCATGTGGGTATTCGTGATGGATCGCGTGTCTGCGACCAAAGTCGACGACATTCCTACGTTGCGACATCGTATCGCTATTTCGAATGCAACAATAACAGAGAAAATGTTACAAAGAACTTGGCAATAAATTGCATATAGACACCATATTCTTCGTGCTACAAATGTTTCACCTGTAGAGGTGTATCGGTGACAGAGAATAAATTCTTTAAGATGCTCTACAATGTGGTGCATTTTTCATTGCCGTATCTACTGTGGTTTTTTCCTGGGTCTTTGGTATCATGGAGGATCGAGTGGGACACCCTGTATTGTTGTAAAATCGCAGTTAATGTAATGCGTTATGTGAAAGATGAGCTCTGAAATATAATCAATGGGTCGCTCTGTGCAGTGGTAAGAAGGAAGTCTGTTGAGAAACTTAGAGACGTTATTGTCGAGCGTGAGCCAGGGAATGGTGCCTCTCATAGCAGCAGCTTTAGAATGAGTTTTCGGTGTACTGCGGATTGGTTTCAACGCATGCCGTCTGTGAAGTTAAAAATAATTATATTATACTGCTTCCTGTTGTGGACTATCATGTAAAAAACTAATGTGGAAGCTATGACGTTCAGCCAATGGCGAAACTTGTTTGCCGACTGGATTGTTTTCAGTGTACAGCGCGGACTGTGAACTTACAGTGCTGTGTCCAACGGCATAGCTCTTTTCCCACCTATATTTCGAGCAGAGTGCCATGCTGGATCTGCGAGATGGTGCACAGCACCGGCAGTTGACGGCACTGAGCGACGCTGTGGCCGAACTGGTGGCAAGGACGTGGGCAGTCAGCTGAAGCAAGCGGAACCAGCAACATCTTCTGGTGCCCAACAGCTTGGTCACTGCGGCCGGCCGTCGTTCAGTCATCATCTGCATCTACATTTATACTCCGCAAGCCATCCAACTGTGTGTGGCGAAGGGCACTTCACGTGCCACTGCGATTACCTTCCTTTCCTGTTTCCACAGCGTATGGTTCGCGGGAAGAACGACTGCCGGAAAGACTCCGTGCGCCCTCGAATCGCTCTAATTTTACATTCGTGATCTCCTTGGGAGGTATAAGTAGGGGGAAGCAATATATTGGATACCTCATCCAGAAACGCACTCTCTCGAAACCTGGACAGCAAGCTACACCGCGATGCAGAGCGCCTCTCTTGCAGAGTATGCCACTTGAGTTTGCTAAACATCTCTGCAACACTATCACGTTTACCAAATAACCCTGTGACGAAACGCGCCGCTCTTCTTTGGATCTTCTCTATCTCCTCTGCCAACCCGACATGGTATGAATCCCACACTAATGAGCAATACTCTAGGTCGAACGAGTGTTTTGTAAGCCACCTCCTTTTTTGATGGACTACATTATCTAAGGACTCTCCCAATGAATCTCAACCTGGCACCCGCCTTACCAACAATTAATTTTATATGATCATTCCACTTCAAATCTTTCCGCACGCATACTCCCAGATATTTTACAGAAGTAACTGCTACCAGTGTTTGTTCCGCTATCATATAATAATACAATAAAGGATCCTTCTTTCTATGTATTCGCATAACACTACATTTTTCTATGTTAAGGGTCAGTTGCCACTCCCTGCACCAAGTGCTTATCCGCTGCAGATCTTCTTGCATTTCGTTGCAATTTTCTAATGCTGCAACTTCTCTGTATACTACAGCATCATCTGCGAAAATCCGCATGGAACTTCCGACACTATCTACTAGGTCATTTATATATTTGTGAAAAGCAATGGTCCCATAACACTCCCCTGTGGCACGCCAGAGGTTACTTTAACATCTGTAGACGTCTCTCCATTGAGAACAACATGCTGTGTTCTGTTTGCTAAAACCACTTCAATCCAGCCACACAGCTGGTCTGGTATTCCGAAGGCTCTTACTTTGTTCATCAGGCGACAGTGTGGAACTGTATAGAACGCCTTCCGGAAGTCAAGGGCACACGAGTGGGGCTTCGGCTCCGAAAGCCAATATCGATGATGTCTCCTTGAATGGTTCGCACGCTGACACTTGGTGATGACTCAGCACTGAAATCTGCAGCAATTTGTGGAAGGGTTGCACTTCTGTCACGCTGAATGATTCTCTTCAGTCGTCGTTGGTCCCGTTTTGCAGGACCTTTTTCCGGCCGCAGCGATGTCGGAGATTTGATGTTTTAGCGGATTCCTGATATTCACGGTACACTCCTAAAGTGGTCGTACAGGAAAATCCTCACTTTATCGCTGCCTCGGAGATGCTCTGTACCATTGCTCTTGGGCCGACTATAACACCACGTTCAGACTCCCTTAAATGTTGGTAACGTGCCATTGTACCAGCAGTAACCGATCTAACTGCGCCAGGCACTTTTTATCTTAAATAGGCATTGCCGATCGCAGTGCCATATTCTGCCTGTTTACATATCTCTGTATTTGAATACGCATCCCTATACCAGTTTCTCTGGCGCTTCAGTGTAAAAAATTAGGTAAATTTTTAAGTAAGCTTCGAGCGTGAATTTAGAGCTATTAACAGCATAACTAGGATAACGTTATCAACTTCGTTGAAACTCTGCACCAACATTTAAACAGTAAATATAAACGATCGAAGTTAAGTGCTTGGAACCAATGCTAAAAGGAAAATTACAGCTCTCCAGCACGACACTGCTTCTGCTTACACCATCTTTCCCATCTTCATGACCGGCTCCTGCTTTGTGGAGCTGGTTGCTAACTTACACCAGCGTGAACTTTCATACAGTGTATGCTAAAATGTGATCTGTAGTGTGGCGTAAATGCGACAGTGTGCACAGCTCCCATCCAGAACCCCTCTCCAGTTAAATCCTACACTATAATGTATCGATCAACGTGTTTCTCACTATAAATATTGTTACAGAAAGGAATAATGTCAGAGGAACAAAATCGGAACAGTGAAGAGACAGGTTCACCAAGTTATTGCTTTCGATAATTACCTCATACCGTGAAATTAAAATACCAGTATGTTTCTTATAATATCTCACAAAGTAATCGGAAAAC
The DNA here is from genome assembly GCF_021461395.2 of Schistocerca americana. Taxonomy (NCBI): domain Eukaryota; kingdom Metazoa; phylum Arthropoda; class Insecta; order Orthoptera; family Acrididae; genus Schistocerca; species Schistocerca americana. The sequence goes on along the minus strand of NC_060126.1, from coordinate 155,268,338 downwards.
TGTCCGCCCGGCTAGCCGCGCGGTCTAACGCGCTCCTTCCCGAGCGGGAAGGCGTACCGGTTCCGGGTACGAACACGGTCCCCGGCACGAATACGCATGGCGGATTAGTGTCGAGGTCCAGTTCCCTTTATTCCACCTCAGTTACACTATGTTGTGCGATTGCTGCACGAACACTGTCTCCACGTACGGGTACACCATAATTACTCTCCCACGCAAACATTTGGGGTTACACTCGTCTGGTATGAGACGTTCCCGTGTGGGGTCCACTGGGAGCCCGAACCGCACAATAACCCTGGGTTCGCTGTGGGACGGTGGTAGGGTGAGTGGACCTCTGCAGCCTGTTGTGGGCTTGTGAACCACTGAGGGCTATGGCGGGGACGAAGCCTCTCCGTCGTTTCTAGGTCCCCAGTTCAATACACAGTACACAATCCGAAAACTACAATGTTCAGACCGTGGACACATTTACTAAGTGGACTATATGTGACACTGAAAATATTGAGAATTATGAATGTAAATCTGAAGCACATTTAGCAGTGTTGTAACTTACCGCTAAGTGATATTGTTTCTGTATTTATCATTATTTATCGGTTATTCTAAAGAGAGGGCTTGGGAGGAGGGCTTTGCCTTTTGCACGCAGAGAAGGAGCACCTCTACTGTGGTCACGCGGTCCTGTTGTTGGCAGACGACAGTCAGCGAATCTCATTACGTGAGGCGAACCTCGCCAGGGAGACGGGTTGTCTTCGCTGAAGCGAGGCTGTGGCCCACTTTGGGCTTCCGCGAATTAGCAGAGGGCAGGGAGTGCCGCGTTGCTGTTGCTGTCCACAGAGAATAATTGAGTTTGATATATTCGTTTTTTTTTTTGCATGAACATCAAAGTTCGAGGCAAGGCAGTACCAACTGGCTAGCAGAAGAAAACGGTAGCTTTCACTCCAAAATTTTCGTCATCCAGTCAAACTGAGTCGCCCCGCCACCAAGCTTGGCATGATGAAGCCGATCAATGCAGGAGACACTGCTACGGCCGACCTTTTTTAATGTGAAGACCTGCATTGTGCATTACACAACTATACCGGTGTATTGTATTAGAAACGACCGATTTCGGTCTAGGATCAGGCCATCATCAAGTCCACATATCATCTCAGCTATGAATTTGTGTTAGTAGAGTAATAGTTATCAAGTGTACATCGTTCATTCATTCATATTAGCTGCATATACGTAACTTTCTGTCCATTTAACCTCATAGACTTTTCTTCATGAGCTAAGTGATATTCTCGCCTGTTATGTTGGCAACAGCTTTGAGTCGTCCCGTCCACGTAGAGCTTTTAGAAAGTGTAGTGTTGACGGGCGACTTTTGTTCAAATGGTTCAAATGGCTCTGAGCACTATGGGACTTAACATCTATGGTCATCAGTCCCCTAGAACTTAGAACTACTTAAACCTAACTAACCTAAGGACATCACACAACACCCAGGGGAGATTTGTATGTCGTGGTAATTCTAGTAACATCTGCCGTCAGAGATATACTCTTCCATGCTCAGCATTTCCTCTGCGGACCAACGTCTGGTGCTGATTGGTGCACGCTAGCTATTGTTGGGGAAATGTAAGTGCCGCGAGTCCAGTAGCACGAGCCACATTATGAGCAGTTCGGTTTGGCTATAATTTTTGGCTTCTTATTGTATCGTTAGCTTTGATTTCACGAGCTGCCCAGAAGAACAGATCTTATTTTGCATTCTCCCAACAATCGTCTACACATTTTCGTACCTCACCTAATCGTTATCGTCATTTTGAAATTTGGTTTTCCGTTGTAGAGAATATGGTTCAGCTATAATTTTATTGTGGTTTATCCCAATCATTGGAACAAAAAAATAACTGTTAATTTCTATCTTGGCTCAATTTCGAGATCCTTCAAATTGCCCTACAACTTTTCCATGCTTAGGCAATGCACTAATAATAAATACAATCTGGCACACATCTCATCTTGTTGTTCTCACTGCAATGGCGTTATCGTTGTGCACATTCTCTTCTTATTCAGTGAATGTAACTAAAATCACGCCCGCTCGTCCAACTTGATTAATAATCCGTTTATTGATTAGGGAGAGCCTTTGTCGATTCCCTCTAGGATTATAAGTTTGCTGTTTGATGTTTCATGACTATTTTCGCATTATTTAGATGTAATAATTACATTAAAATGTCGATCTTAATAAACTTTCGCACGTTTGGTCTACATCGACGGCCTCAGATGCTTCAGTCAGCCAGGAGACCGGAAACAACTCAGTTACTCCAACCTCGCTAAACAAGTGTCATTTTCAAGAGGAGAATTATAACGGCAATTCTTAATCAGGATTCCACGTCTGGTTTATGAGCTGCATTGTGGCATGACGACACGACATTTACCTCAGCTAAATATTTCTCCATATTTCTTAACAGTCTCTTCCTCGTATATCCGTTTCAAGAAGACTTCTGTAATAAACATGTAATTCCTCTACTGAAGTGATATTTATGACCTCTCACTGTTGTTAACTGTCTCACGTAACTTTGCTCCCAGGCACATTAAATCATACTTCCAGTAATTTAAAGAAAGGTTAAACTGGAATTACTTTCTTTTATTAAATGTTTGTCATGGCATTTTATTATAAATTCGTGAATACTTTCTCTTAAGACAGGTTTCATTCTTATTGCATTCATTTGCAGTTATGTGAAGTTTTCTATTTTATGATTTATTCATCTTTCACTACGTATAAATCTGTATTTGCTATGTTTGCGAATTTTACACTTTTCTTTTGATTATTTATTTTAACTGCCTCTCAAATTATGTCCTATTTTATACAATGTGCTAATAAAAGACATACGTTATGTAGTGTTCAGCAGTAAGCAAGTTGGCTACGACCAGTCAGGAAAGAGTAGGTGAATTGGTGAATTATTAAGACCTCGTGCATACTTTAAATCTGACAGGTACATGTTGACTCGTGTTTTTTCCATTTCAAAACTCCTCATATTATAATATATCACGGTTGTTGTACGATCTTCTTTACCTATATTAATGAATATAGTAATAGTTTCAGTTCGAGCCAGCGTTATATTCAGTGAATCCCGGAAACAACAAAATTCTTTGTTTCTAATTATTCCAATATTACGTACTACAGATCGTATACTCATTTCACTAGAAACGTACCAGGGTTCCTCCACTTTTAATATGTTTTTGGTCAAATTTCACTTCAATTTGAGGGATCATTCATAGTTACTGTTAAATTCTGTTCTACTGTTAAATTCTATTCCCTCATTTGTCAGTTCAGAGGTTCATTGATAGCACTACGAATGCCGGTTTTCAGCTGACCTTTCGGAAAAAACATATTCATAAATAGTTTTAATGCATTAAATGTGTAACTATTTAAATGTTATTGTATTATTAAAAATATGATTGTAAATTCGAGGTGTTTGAACAGTATGGTTCATAAAGAACGAAACACTGCGCTTCACTAAAAATCACTAGGAAAAGATAAATTAAGAGTATGAGTGTTAAGTGATGCTCTGAGGTATGAGGTGGTAATAGAAAACAACTGTTGTACAAAGTAATGCGATAATATGGGTCAAATTTATCATACCCATTCATTTGGATGGTCTGGGACACATTTACCACCGTCCTTACTTGTCACATAGTTCTGATTTTCGTGGAAACTAATCGTAGACGAATTTAATAATATGAAGATCACTGTAGTTTTCAGACCAAAGAAAATTTGCGCGACAGTCAATGTGTCTGCGAAAACCCACGTTGTGTAAGATAACAGTCCACATAGTTCGACTACTGAACACGAGTGACTGCCACTCGACATTCACTGATAGATGCTTACCTGCGACAGATTTTTGTCATTCATTAAATCTTCAGAGATAACTATCAAAGTGACTCCTCCACGTTTCTCATTGTCATCTACCCACATTCCGTTCGTTCGCCATCTCATCGTTTTCTTATAATTAGCATCTAGGAGCGAACTTCCTTAGTTCCACTCACATTTTATATACTTTAATCTAGCTAAATCCTTGCCATTTACTAATTTTATGTGCCTAATTATTTATATTCAAGGATTTACTGCGATACAAAAGGAGCTGTCAAAGACAAACAACTTTAATCCATATTTGAAAAACATTCTACTATGTCAGACATTTTATTTCGAAGGGAAGACTGCCAAACGGTTTAATAGCTGTATATTCACTTCTTTCTATGCCTTCTACTACTGTTTACCTCAATATATCTATTACACTGTAAATTAAATTGAGTATAAACGACAGGTTTCATCAGTGAACAAGTTTACCGTAAGGCTAGGCCTAATATTCCTAGTACCGTAAGGCTACGCCTAACATTCCTAATTATTTCAAGAGAAGCTCTTTCTTTAGCGATAAATACTTTTCCCTAAGTGAGGATGTGATCCAGTATCTTCTGGGGTATTGAGAATACTTTGGGGATATGTAAATCAGTCAGTTAACATATTTTGCACATTCAAGTTAGCTGATGTCCTGGAGGGTAATATTCTGGGTTAACACACGAAATGAAAAAGCAAAATAATAGAAATTTATGTGCCCCTAAAGTTTTCAGTTATTCTAATATTGTTGCCTTCTGTTATTGTTTACTTGAATGTATCTAATACTCTGTAAATGAAATGCAGTATTAACATTAGGTTTCATGAGTGAATAATTATATCGTAAGGCTACGCCTAATAGTCCTAATTACTGCAACTGAGGCTGTTTCTTGAGCGATAAATATTTTGCGTAAGTGAGGAGGTGATCCAGTATATTCTGGGGTATTGAGAGTACTTTGGGGATGTGTAAATCAGTGAGTCAACAAATTTTGCACATTCCAGTTAACTGATGCCCTGCAGGACAGTATTCTGGGTTAAGACACGAACAGAAAAAGCAAAATATGATAACAGAAGTTTATGTGCCCCTAAAGTTGACTATTATTCGAATGACAGAAGTAAGTGAACATATTAGTTTTGACAGGACGGTTATATGGGTTTTCCAGTAAAATCTAGAATGAGATGTTTTCTTTTTAGAGTTTACTGGTAGCCCGTTTGTGGATAACGAATTAATAACTTCTACAAAAGTATCGTTCAATATTTTTCTTGTTAGTTCTTTGCTCTGCATAATATAATATTTGTATCATCCGCAAAACGACTAATTTTGCCGAAGTATTTAAATGAAATGGTATATCTTTAACATAAACCAATAACAGTAATGGTCTCATGGCCGATCTCTTTGAAAGGTCATTTGCAGCTTCTCCGAATGCTGTTACAGCGTCTCATTTTGTTTTACTCGAGCATCCTAATGTAGTTTCTTCATGTTGTTTCTTATGTTCTTACTGAACCACTCATGTGGCTAAAAATGTATCTGGTACAGACTTAATTTCTCTAGTAAAATGTTATGACTTACACGATTAAATGGCTTCCTCATTAAGGGACTGATGACCTTAGCAGTTAAGTCCCATAAGATTTCACACACATTTGAACATATAGCCATTTCATGTGTTTCCATATGAATAAAATGTAAATTCAATTTAACTTTAAATGCTTTCTGCAAGTAGACTGCATCCTCCGAACGCTCGATTTGTTAGATAAATGAACTTTCAGGAACTGACTTTCAACTGGAGTTACGAAGCCTCTGTGTGGTAGGTATCAGGTAGTGGTTTCATCAACGCTGCTTTACACTGCCTGGCACGTATCTGCTACTACAGAGTGAAGGGACGTCGGAAAGAAGCATATCGAGGTGTTGGACTTTCGATAAGTGAAAGAGAGGACGCAAACGACCGACCCCGCCCCGCCGCAGCCAGTGATTCTTATCACTATGTCGTCTATACGGGACTCGGTGCGATGTTCAAGCAACGGTGGTTTTGTAAGATTTCCCTGCGTGAACGATTTCTTAAACGCGAAATTTAAGACTTCGGCTTTTCTTTTGTTGTCTTCTGCTGCCACACTAGATTGGTCAACGGGAGATTGGATGGAAGACCGAGAGCCGCTAGCGGTTTTACTGGCATCCTGCCTGTCGTCATTAAGGCGTTCTCTTTTGAACGGAAAGTGCAACAGGCTTTCTTTCCTCAGCATCTTCCGAATTTCTTTGTTGAACCGCGGTGGATCTTTTTCATCCTTAATTCACTTACTAGGCACATACTTGTCCGGAGCATCATTCACAATATGTTAAACTTTGCCAATAGTTCCTAAAATTTAGTTTTTAACATCTACATCTACATGATTAATCTGCAACTCACGATTAAGTGCCTGGCAGAGTGTTCAACGGACTACCTTTAAACTACTTCTGTACTGTTCCTCTCTCAAACAGCGCGGGGAAAACGAACATTTAAATCTTTCCGAGCATGCTCTGATTTCTCTTATTTTATTATGATGATCATTTCTCGCTTCGTAGGTAGGCGCCAACAAAATATTTTCTCTCTCTGAGGAGAAAGTTGGTGGTTTAAATTTCGTGAGAAGGTACTGCCACAGCGAAAAACACCTTCCTTTTAATGACTGTCACTCAGATTCGTGTATCATACCCGTGCCCTCTCTCTCTCATTTCGCGATAATACAAACAGAGCTGTCCTCCGGGAATCCTGTCTGATGCGGATCCCACACTGCACAGCAATACTCTACAAGAGGGACCGAACAAGGTGGCGCAGTGATTACCACAATGGACTCGCATTCGAAAGGACGGCGGTTCAAACCCACGTCCGTCCGTCCTGACAGATTTTCCGTGACTTCCCTAAATCGCTTCAGGCAATGCCTCGGTGGTTCCTTTGAAAGGGCGCGGCCGATTTCCTTCCCTATGCTTCCCTAATCCGAGCTTGTGCTCCGTCTCTGGTGACCTCGTTGTCGACGGGACGTTAAAGAACAATCCTCTCTTCTTCTCCTTCCTCCTCCTCCTCCTCCTCCTCCTCCACAAGAGGGCGGACAAGCGTAGTGTAAGCAGCCTCTTCAGTAGACTGGCTATATTTTGTAAGTGTTCTGCCAATAAATCGCAGTCATTGGTTTGCTTTACCCACAGTATTATCTATATTATTGCTTCAATTTAAGGTATTCGTAATTGTAATCCCTAAGTATTTGAGTTTACAGCCTTTAGATATGTATGACTTATCGTGTAAGTGAAATTTAGCGCATTCCTATGGGTGCTCATGTGGATGACTTCACACTTTCATTAATTAGAATCTATTGCCACTTTTTGTACAATACATATATCTTATTTAAATCATTTTGCAATTCTTTTTGATAATCTGAACACTTTGCATTACGGTAAATGAGAGCATCATCCGCAAACAACCTAAGACGGCTACTCAGACTCTGTCCTAAATCGTTTATGTATATCAGGAACTACAGAGGTCCTGCAACAATTACTTGGATAACGCCAGATGTTACATCTCCTTTATTCCATTTCTGTCAGTTATTACGAACTGAACCTTTCTGACAGGAAATCACGAATCGCATTAAATAGCTGAGACGATAATAAATATTCTACAAGAATGATATTTCCTGAATCCGTGTTGGCTATTTGTCAATAAATCCTTTTTTTCGAGATGAATCGTAATGTTCGAGTACAGTATATGTTCAAAAATCCTACAGGAATTCGACGTTAGTGAAAAGGGTACGTAAATGAGCAGATTACTCCTGTTTCCTTTCTTGGCTATTGATGTGTATTGTGCAACTTCACAGTTTTGGGGTATGCTCTTTCTACCAGCGAGCAGTTGTATATGCTATTCTATCAGCATACTCTGAAACGAACCTGATTGTTATACAACCTGGACCGGAAGCCTTGCCTTTGTTAAGCGCTTTAAGATGCTTCGTTACAGAGAGAATATATGCTTCTAAGTTACTAATGTTCGCAGTTGCCCTTCATTCGAATTCGGGAATACTTACTTCGTCTTTTTTGTGTAGGAATTTTGAAAAACAGTGTTTACTAAGTAGTAAGTTTTCTGCCAAATTTCGAGAAATAGTTTTGTTGTGGAAACTATGAAAAGCATCTACCATTTAAGATCGCGCTAAATTTCGAGTTTCTGTGATGCTTCGCCTACCTAAGGTATTTTTCGTTCTTTTAAGTGTAGCATGTTTTATTCATTACCTTTGCAACAGTGTTCTGCTTTGTGTACTACGGGGTATCAGTACCATCTCTTATTAATTTATTTGGTATATATCTCTCAACTGCTGTCGATACTATTTATTTGAATTTAAGCTATATCGACGCTTACAGAGTCAAACTGAAAGGAGTGAAGACAGTCTCTTAGGAAGGTGTCAAGCGACAAGTTTATGTTTGGTGGGTTTGGATGTTACGATATTCAGTCTAGCTATAATAACCTTGTGGTTGGTAATCCCAGTATCTGTTATGATACTCTCTATTTACTTGTTGCTAAGAGGCCAGGTATGTTTTCGCAACCATTTACACTTCGAATGGGCTCCTGAACTATTTGTCCAAAATTTTGTCCGAGGTTTGTTCAAGTCTGCAATTTTGGTTTTAATTTTTTGTTTACAACAAAGCCTACATGTAAATGTCCTCTCTGCTTTGTCTCTTGGTAGTAAACAAATGTCCCAATATTAATTATTTTTAATCTTCATTTTCTTTCGTAGACCTTCTGATGAACTTGCTACCGCCAAATTCATTTTCCTTAATTCCTCTTCCAACTCAAATAAATAATCTCTCTGACTTGTGGTTCTACAATTTATTGTGCCCAAACAAAAAGAAGAAACAATTAGGCTTAGTAGGTCAACATTATCGCATGTTTAGCCGAACTGAATTTTTCAATGTACAGTAGCAGCTGAATGTATCCTACGACTTGAAACAGTTTTCTGAGTTCCCACGGTCTTCTGTTCACAATAATCTTTCGCCCAGGACAGAAAACAAAAGATCCAGATACTCATATGTGTCGGTAATAACCCCTGACTTTCAGTCCACGGTACACTAGTCCACTAGAACACAGTGAGTTTCGTGATACGATTGGACAACGCTAACCTCTGCAGAACTGTAGTTTCAGCTTTGTCATCCCAGAAATGAACGTTTCCAAATCTCAGAACCCGCTGTCAATAAGATGATTTCGCGTGCAGGTCGCTTTCGAGCTAGGATTACATAACAATATGGTAGTTTGGTAGTCAGTATATGTTGGCTTTTAATACATATAGTCCAGTGAATAACAGAGTTTGACTCAACATGTCGACTGCGGTGAGGTTTGATGAACAGCTCATCCACGTTTGTTTCCCGTAAGGCGATCCATCAATAGGTTACAAGTAGAAGTGTTTCTACTGGATTCTGAGACCTACTCTGGTTGGTTCCGTTGACACATTTTGGAGGGAACCCGAGTAGACTCGGGCAGCTGCAGTTAGGTGGATGATGCTCGTTTCCCTCCCCAACTCGTGGACAAAGCAGATTTAGTGGGCGACGTTTTGCCGAAGAGATGCCACATGCTGAGGAAAAAGCGCATCCAGGACTTGTGGGGAACAGTGTTCCAATATCAGTAAGAAACGGAAGGAAAAACGTGCTGAAAAGAAACGTCCCAGTGGCGTCCACATTGTAATGCAGCTCTTTGTATACCTGAGCATTTCAAAACATATCACACTGCCCAAATTGTGCGTAAAAACGGAGTGTACATTTTTTATGAAAGAAATACGATTCAGTGAAATATTTTGTATATCTGTAACTTTTAATGTTTTTGCAATAATATTTTTTATAATAGATAAACCAGGCCTCATCGTTTGAAATGAAACTCTATCCTAATTTATTACATTCACAGTTACAAAGCTATACTGTCCAAAAAAATGTTCAAATGTGTGTGAATTCCTAAGGGACTGAGTTCATCGGTCCCTTGTCTTACACACAATTTAAACTAACTTAAACATCGGTAAGAACGACACATACACCATGCCTGAGGGAGGACTCTAACCTCCAGCGGAAGGGGCCGCTCAGTTCGTGACATGACGCCTCAAACCGCGCGGCTACTACGCGCAGCTATACTTTCGAAAAAATGTTTTAAATACAGCAGTCTATCTGCCCATCCTAGATGATTAAGGCCGGTCTCGAATATATTAATACTCACCAAGATGACAATGCAAGCTCTCCTCGTAGCTCTACGTTGAGACGACGTTTCGCGTCAATTTGTATCTGATTGGTCCGTATATGTTCAGTTTTCGTCTCTTCCTCTTGTGATCCTGCACTAAAATGTCGTAGTTTTTGTTTTTATATCCATATTGAATAAGTATTACTTACTTATGAGGCTAACCACCAACCGTTGCATTTACATATTAAAGCAACTTGTTTTATTCTATGTTCCATTCCGAACACTACAGAGTGCTCCTAAATACTGTATTTCTTGCTGCCAAGTGATAGTATTAGAGACGGCCGCTTACAGTTGTTCATAGTTGGCCATTCTAAAAGATTTCTCTAAAGTACAGAAAAGGTAACTCAGGAGTTCAACGAATCTCGAATTGAGCCTGGTATGAATGCGACGTACTTACCTGGTGTTTTGAAAAAACCAGCGTCAGTTTTGAGACGTACTTACCTTAGGTTTTATAGAAACCATAATCAGTTATCATCGAACAACAGAATTTTCAATGTTCAGTGAAGTATAAATCACGCTCCTATTTACCCTCGGTCGTTAACATCTGTCAGTGTCGTTGTGCTCGACTCGACGTCAACAGTTCCGACTCATTTTGGTTGACTAGGTGCTGAAATTTTCATTGTGTGTGGGGTGGGAAACTGGTGGATTACCCACAAGACAGTGAGCTCTAACCCGCCACCACAGCTACAATTCTGCCAGTACCTCGTCTCCTACCATCCAAACTTCACAGCAGCTCTTCCGCGAAAATTGCAGAACCAGCACTCCTGGAAGAAAGGATATTGCGGAGACATGGCTTAGCCACAGCCTGGGGAATATTTTCCGAATGAGATTTTCACTCTGCAGTGGAGTGTGCGCTGATATGAAACTTCCTGGCAGATTAAAACTGTGTGCCTGACCGAGACTAGAACTTGAGACGTTTGCCTTTCGTGGTCAAGTGCTCTACCATCTGAGCTACCCAAGAACGATTCACGACTCGTCCTCACAGCTTCAGTTCTGCCGGTACCTTCCAAACTTCACAGTAGCTCTTCTGCGAAACTTGGAGAACTAGCACTCCTGGAAGAAAGGTTGTCTAGGTATGAATCCATGAATCCACTCAACGTCTTGGATTCGATAGCAATTATTACAGTAGGTAATGCGTGTACAAATAAGTTGAGTGAATTCATTAGTCACTCTGTTTCCCAAAACGTTCCCGCTTTCCTAAATGCTACATTCATTTAGATAAATGATGAAAACACCTGCATCACACATGATTCTTCTCAAAAGGGGCGAAGCGTAACGTACTTCACAGTGAAGCAAAAATAAGTATAACTTTTTTGTTTTTATATAGTATTTTCAGAACAGAATGTATTGTTAAAGCTGAACTGACCTTTAAGCAGTTACTGTTGTTACATCAGTCACTTGTCAATGGCATCATATGCCGAAATCGAGACCGTTGTGGATAAATGGGCTGAATAACAGTCCAATGAAAACAGGTGTCTTTTGTAGAACCTTACAGGAGTGTGGTGTACTCAAGGGACGAGTGTATGTCAAATACCATTGAGTGAGGCGTCTCCTCAAAACCTATGACAACTCCCGATTTCGGTCTTTTTTCCGCTCATGATTTCAAGTGGAAAAATGCCTTTACATTGTACAAGCACGACTCACGACCCGATAATATATAACATGTTTTTTTTATTTCTTTTATCACACACTGAAATTGCAGAAGCAAAATGGCTCCAAATTGGAGCGTGTAACATGGCGGTGCATAACTTGACTATGTCGATGATTGAGAAACAGTGTACAGTCATAGGTTTTCAAATTCGAAGAGTTAGTCCATACTCTGAACATATTCGCCTCCAGCATGTCAATGCAAGACCACACTTGAGCACTGAGTCATTTGCAAGAATGCGATACCATTTGTTCATCGATCATCCTCCACACAGTCCCAGTTCGGCCCCCTCCGATTTTCATCCGTTTCCAAAACTTAAAGAACACCTACGAGGACTTCACTTTGATAGTGATGAAACGGTGCAAACAGCGGTAAGTGTGCGGCTGCTCAACGAAGTCAAACATTCTACAAACTGACATCGCGTTGGGAGACATGTGTTCGTGGCCAGGCTAACTGTTGAAACGTCCCTTTAGAAAAATTAATGAATTACTGAGCTGATAAACCTCTTACATTATTTGATTTTCAAACAGCTGAGCAGAACTGAACGTACTCAGACATTTCGCTCTTCACCTATTCTGATCAACACTAAACTGACACACAATATTTTTAGCGCAATGCAATCTGACTTTCAATAATCCCTACAAAAGAATGGCCCTGACTAACATTAACCTATACCTTTCACAAATCACTTACCTCACAAAATTCTTCGTTACTCGAACTACTGCAATACAGCGAGCGCTACTACTGCCAGCTAAATAAAAGATTCAAACTACTGAAGGCACTAACTACTGATAGGCATAGTTAGCAAATGAAAGATTTTGATAGAGAACAAACAATGTATTTACCTTAATAGTGTTCAAAAGTCATAATATATATATCAGTTCATGACATCCAGTCTTACAAATTTATTGTCTCTGATGGACACACGTCCAGATCATCCACTCTCAAACCTCCGCCATTTCTCTCCCCATATTCACCACTGCTGGAGGCTCACCTCCAATTGCGCAACGCTACGCGCTGTTAACAGCCAACTGCCCAACACTACAGTAGCATATACTCCAACAATGCAGACCAACCACAGCCTTCACACAGCACAGTCAGTGATTTTCATATAGAGCGCTACATGGCGTTACCAACATAAAAACCTAAACAGCCTACTTACATTGTGCTCCGAAATAAATATGTAGACATGAAGAATGAAGATGTAGAATGTTAATAGCATTTGTTTAGATTAATATCTTTAGGAGTTTTTACATAAATACTTGGAGGCATTATTTTTCAGCACGCCCTCGTACATCACTACAAAATTTGTTTATTTGTCTGTTTCGCCTGCCAAGTCTTTGCGGTTTAGCATACTTTATTTAATAGTTGTTATTTGTAGAAAGGTACGCTTTGTTTCAGCAGATTATAAATATATCTTTACAACTATGGCTGGTTGTATTGTCACACAAGTAATCGTTCATTCTATGATTAACATCCACCACTCCGACCTTTTTTTAATTTTTTTAATCACACAAGGGGAAGTTTAGGAAGGATTATTTGTGTCGATGTCCCACCCACGCCTGGGTGATCAGCACGTTCGCTAGGCCAGTCGACTTGCGTTGTGGTGGTCGGCGTTTCAAATTCCCGTCAGACTATCCAGTCGAAGATAAGCCGGGGTTGAACTAACTCGCTCAAGGCCAGTGCCGAGATGGTTTCTTTGAGGAGGACATTGTCGTTTCCTGTTCACGGAGATCGTGGAAGAAACTAAGATAAGGACTTCAGGCAAGTCTACGACAAGGTCATTACAGAAAGAGCACAAAACCGGACCATAGTGGATGGGATAGGGAAGGAAATCGGTCGAGCCCATTTTGAAAGGAACCATCCCAGGGCTTGTTTCAGGAAAACCACACAAAGCCTAAATGGCGTGGCGGTGATTTCAAACCCACTTACACGATTCGCTGACAGATGGGACGCTCAGGCTGCCTCATTTATTTCACCTTGGCGTCTGTGGCGTCAGAAATTGCATGTGACAGCAAAGTGAAATAATATATAATGTTGGGTAGGCCCTGAAAATGCAGGTGTCTTACTGAATGGGATAAACGAAGGGAAAAGCATAATATAATAAAACAGAAAACTTTATTAAAAATTACGATATTGTACACATAAAATAACAAAACACAAAAACATTATCAACATAACTTTACAATGAATAAGTAAATCTGTTACTTTACCAGTTTTAAGTACAGTATTATACTCGTATCGCTAATAAGGATAATCATCGTAGCAACCGTCACAGAATAAGAGAAAGAAAAATGTGTTTCATTGCAAAATGAAATACGACAACATTTTAAGACTGGAATAGTCTCACTGCATAGCATCAGAACAGAGAATGTCGGACGACGACACTGCATGTAAGAGGATACTTGTATTTGGAAAACAAAGAGCAAGAACTCCTCATTTAAAATTGGTTCACAGAACAGTACTAGTGAACATAATTTGCCATTTTCTGTTCTTATGCTGACTTGAAACTTCTTACGAGGGACGTTCCGAAAGTAAGTTTCGTCACTGTTTTTGAAAGAAACGCCATATGAATCCATACCCGCTGTTGGTTCAAAGACGCAAGGTGCGCCAGCGTAGGAACGACGCATGCGCAGAGTGCCGAAGAACAGTAGATAGCAGAAGCAGACAGGCATGCCCGAGGTTATTCGAGTTCACGTCACTATAGAAGACGGCCGTGTACTGACCACGTGGTCGCCAATGGAAGTGCGTGCTGTTACCAGGTTTGAATCGGCAGTTTGGACTAGTGTCTCCGTCATTCATGAACGACTACAGACCGTTTATGGTGAAGAGATCATGCCTGGTCAAGCGGTTGGTCGTTGGTGTTGCTGTTCAGAGAACTTTCACCTGTTCCCTGCACTGAAAGTCGCACTCTCGAAACGCCACTTCCAAATCAGTGCTGAGGTGGAGCAGGCTGTGCGACAATTCTTTACCAAACTGGTTACTTCAACCCGACTGCACGCTACGTCAAATGTCTGTGGCGGATATGTCAAAAAATGATGCGAGGTGTATAGTTCATGATTCCATGGTGTATTTGTTTTTGATAATAAAGTTTCCATATGAAAAACAATGACAGAACTTACTTTCGGAAAATCTCTCGAATATCTGATTGCAACAATATGAAGCTTTATAAAACTTTCAGTGGTCGTTCTTGGAGATGAACTGTTTCATGAAAGTGGTGTCGAGATTTCGTTGCTCATTACTCTGGCTCTCACGTGTAATGAGATGCAGCTAATGAGGAATCTCTGAAGTAAACAACGTGTTCAAGGTACTGTTTAACCGTTGGCATCAAAATATTGTACTTGCTAATGTCAACATGAGATAGTTTAGTAAAATACTGTCCAGGAAATCGTTTGAATTAATATAACTCATGTACAGAAATCTGCAGTAAATTTGGAGACGAGTATGTTATTCAGGGTTCTTGCCATAGTTTCCGCGAAGTAAATAACGTTATTTCTGTAACTCCGAGGAATGCCCCAGTTCTTAAAATATTCGCAGATTTCTCGATGGTTTTACGGGATGAGGCTGGTGTGATGAGACACTAGTATAACGAGGCACTGACTGTAGCAACGGCGACGTCACGTCATTGCAGAGAAGCTTTGCTGAGTGCCCGCTACAGGCGCTGCAGGAAGAGGGCGCCTCCCGTGGGCTTCAGCGAGGGTATCTCGTCAAAGACGAGGTTGCCCAGGCCGTCAGGGTTTCCTCTGGCGCGGAAGTACTCTGCCACCTTGCCCGTCACGCTCCCGTATGGAATACCACCTAAAATAAGAAATTAAAACATAAATCGTTACTGGCAGACAGAGCAGAAGCAGCATCATTGAAATTAACCATACAGTACGAAAATATCAGAAGAAAAGGCAAATTTAAGTGCACAAGAGAAATCAACAAGCCTAATGGAGAGGAAAATGAGACAAGCAGAGAAAGATCAGATGGTATTTCACTTGAACAAAATTAAAAAATCCTCTGTGAATGCAAAAATTCGTCATTGCAAGGCAGTAATTTGCCTAAAATGCTTGTATGCATCGGTAACATTGAATGAAAATAAAAATGATCAAACATTTAACTGAAGTCCGTCGTTTGTCACAGATTCCTGAAATCGAAAGATATTGCAATAATGTTGGTTGATTTCAAATAAGGGCCCAGACAAACTATAGACAAAATAACCATAGAATTTGATGTAAAGTCTAAATTAGCCATTCTAAATCGTGAAACACAGACACAGTATCTGAAGTGAAATTTTTGAGAGATACATCTCAGCCTTTTGAAATAAACACACATCTACGGCAATTCATTTTATGTTCTAGCAAAACCTGTGGGAATTTCTTGTTTTAACCAATGATATTCGCCTGTGCCATTGGTATAGCCAACAGCTGAATTGAAGGAATAATACCCTATCTTTAAAGGTAAATATTTAATAAACCTAGTTCGAACAAAAGGTATAAATTAAATTGAAAATCAGTAGGAAAACATTAGGCCCACAATAAACTATGGAAGGTAGGTAATTACGTAATAATCATGAAATTCATTGAAACAAGGGAAACATATCATAAGCAATGAAGAAAAAGGACTGCTATTTTTTGGACACATATATCGAAAAGAAGAAAGTAGATCAACCATAAACAGCTTCAAATTTTGCTGGTACAAGAAAACCACAAGTTGGATCCATGAAGTAAAATAGCATTTGGGGAAAAAAAATGTATAAAAGCTGAAGAAACAACTTGCAGAAAAGTCTTTAAAGACAAAGTGTTGAATATGGATGGATTCCTAACTAGAAGAGGCAAATACAGGTCTGCTGTGGTCATAAAACAGGAAGAAAAAAAGCTTAGTGAACTGATGAAAAAGTAACGAAAGAAAAGAGCAGTCTGTAAGGAATTATAATTGGCACGTTGTTCTTACTTGGTCCACCCAAGAAGAAAAGAAGGATTGCAGGAAATATGTATTTTAGGAAATAGATGAACAATCGTAGCATTTACATCAACAAATAACACAGAATTACATAACCACGTAGAAAAAATTTAAGATGAAATTAGGAAACGAAGACAAAGGTCTTCTGCACACATGCAAAGAATGAGCCATATGAGTCTGACAAGAAACAGCATTCTGAAAAATTAAAAGTCATGGCCTACTGTGTTAGGAAAGTAAATGAAGACCTAGAGAAAATTGGCATAAATAAGCAAGAAACTGAAGATCGAGGTAAAAGTACAAAAAAAAAATAACAGATAGGAACGTTTCCAATAAAAAAACAGTTCCAAAAAGACAAGGAACAAGATGAGGAAGTATTGGAAAAATCAGAAAGCTAATGTAGCGATTTACCGTAAACATTGCCTGAAACGAAAAAATGAGACGGTAAAACAAAAATTAATATCACATTAATTGATACCAGAAAGTATATGGCGGCTACACATTAATGCTCGATTTTGTAAAACTATGTTTCCCATAAAACGAAACAGTAAAGCATCTAAAAGAGTACTATCGTGTAATATAGTGTCAATTTTGCCAGTATGATATATAATGGGAATTATTATGCTGTCGGCGAAGAACATGTTGACATTACTCACCCAATTGAGCTCATGTGTGACTCAATTCGCGCGAACAGAAACCCACGCTCCCTTCTTTGCTGTGGCTAATTGGTTACTATCTACAAAAAAAAAAAAAAAAAAAAAAAAAAAAAAAAAAAAAAAAAACTACTTCACAGCTTTATCAAATTCCTCTCGTTCTCTTCTGCGCTGAATTTCTGCAAATATTCTACACACTACACAAATGCAGTAGTAACAAGCGAATTAGTTACCCCACACTTGTTACACCTTCCGAGCGAGGTGGCTCAGTCGTGAAACATTGGACTCGTTTTTGGGAGGACAGAGTTTCAAATCTCCATCCAGCCACCCAGGTTTTGGTTTTACGATTAAACTGGTAAGACTTGTCCTATCAGGGCTTGTCTAACATCAAACCACACATTCTACACACTATACATTGCAATCGTTACGACATGCATCTTATAAGTTACGTCAATTACTATGAAATTAACAGTTCGTAGTCGTTCATGGCAAGTATAACAATAAAGAAAATATTACAAGAAGGTAGATTTAAACAATGAGCGCTAGAAGAAAGTGAGGTGACGGTGTAAGGGTGATAGGAGGAGGAACTTGGTAAGACGGAAGTGATGAATATGGAGGAAAAGATGGAGGTGGGACTTATTGACAAATGAAAAGAGGAAGAAACGTAACTGGGAAATTATGGGATCATACACAATATTTGTGAATACATTGTGAGGTTGACAGAATGAAGTGCATCAGCTTTTTCTTAAATTCAAGAGGGCATTGAACTGTGCGCAGAATGCAGGGTGGTTTGCTCCTTGAGCCGGAAACAGCAACGGAGGAGAAGTTTCGGAATGCTTTGTTTTATGGCTGGGCACTGCAAGGTTCAAATGTCTCTGAGCACTATGGGACTTAACTTCTGAGGTCATCAGTCTCCTAGAACTTAGAACTACTTAAACCTAACTAACCTAAGGACATCACACACACCCATTCCCGAGGCAGGATTCGAACCTGCGACCATAGCGGTCGCGCGGTTCCAGACTGTAGCGCCTAGAGCCGCCTAGAACCGGAAGAATAAGGGGGCAATTGTGTGCGGAATTCAGAAATGATTAATTACTGCTGAGGCATTGATACTTGGAACTTTTCCACATTTACTTTATGTCCCGGGTTTTGCGCACATCTGTGACCTGAATACAGATCACATTTCACCTGGACGATAGCAGTATATCTATAAGCCGGCTCTTAAGTAAATGTCAAGATGATATGGACACAGTCTATTTCAGTCCTCATCCTTCCCCTCATGCTTGCAGCTATTCTGTTTGTAATGACCTTAACATGGACTGGACGCTGAATCCTAATATTCCCTAATTCCTTCTTTCTTTTCTTTCTCCTATAACACGCTGCATTCCTGTCAACCTTACTCCAACAAACTCTCGAAGCTACTTCTAATTTAAAAGCAAGGGAGTATTTTACGTGGCTGAACAATTGTAGAAAATATGTTCTAACATGGAAATAAATCCGTAATGGACATATATCAGAATAAGAAGAACATGTCTTGAAACTTTTACGGTATATTTTTGTCACAACGCGTATGAGGTTCATCTAGAAGACAGTTTTCCCTAGTCCAATAAACGGTGACAAAACGTATTTGTCTGAAAAGTTTGTCGGAACGGCTATAATAATAACTGAAATGCTTAGTATCATAATTTCCAGGACAGTGGAAAAGTTAAAACCTGTACACGAAACCTGTCTGCACGTTTCCATCACTAACAAAATTTTGAGTGGTCATGAATTTCCTTATCTGCATGAAAACACTAGAATGGGTTGACGTTAGCACTATAGGAGAGATGGTGCAGCGGCTCCCACAACGAAACGTATTGTGCTCTGAGCCGTGGAACACCGTAAAACCCTCAGCCAGCAATCCGCGCCTCATGTTGTTCCCGGCACACTGCAGTTTCCGCAGTGTTTCAGCGCAAGGTCATCATTCACTGATTCATCACTGGACTAGACGCCAATGAAAAGCACCGATCATATCAATTTTTGTGGTGAAGGAGTGTGTTCAAATTTGGTCTAGGGCGGATATCTTTTGGCGATTAGCGATTTGCTTTGCTTCTGGAATAGAATGAACAAGAACACACTTTATGTTACTGTCCAGTCACTGCACTTATTATGGCACCACTGGAGAAATCTCAAAGCCGTCCCAAAGCGTTAGATACGCTGCTTAAGTGTCTTCTTCTCCAGCACCTGCCTGGCACAAAATTTCTGAAACAATGGTCGTTTCCTGTAGTGACATCCGTCGACGTGGGTTGAGGTATATGGCGTAAGTGATGGGTAAGCTTCGAAATCGTAAAACTATGGTTATGAGAGACGGCATTCTACTGTACTTTTCATCTCTGACATTTTGACGTAATTCCGGAAATCACATTCACCAGCACAACCCGTAGTTGCTCTGAAAGTGGACAGATGATGCATCATTCTGCGCATAAAAAACTTTTCGCAGATGTAGCGTCAGAGTTGACAGCAGAGGAACAATCATTTTAGTGAACAGCCTGGAACTGTCGACTTTCGTTTTTCGTTGTTTTGGGAGGGGGGGGGGGGGGGATGTTATTAGACCTGGTTACCCTGGCTGGGTCATCAGACTGATACACAGCTGCCCACCACGCCTTCCACTACAGTGCCAACCTCTTCCACTCAGAGTAGCACCTGAAACTTACGTCCTCTCTACCTTCCGCTACTGTTTTCGTCCTCTGCCGCTCCCTCTAGTACCATGGAACTTACTTCTTGACGACTTAACAAATGATCAGTCATCCTCTCTTCTCTTCTTGTCAGTGTTTCCAACATATTTCTTTCCTGTCGTCTCTCATCTGTCAACCCTCCGTATCCGCATCCCATGATATCCATCGGCTGAGGATAACACAGCGGTTGATCGGTACCGTGGGCCTTCCGAGGCCTGTTCGGACGAAGAGAATCTAATTACTGCGAAACACTATTCTGCGTCAGACCCTGATGACAAACGGCAGTTTATACTAATTAGCACTTTGGCTGCCACTCATCTGCTCTCTCTCCATACGTGCTGAGCGCGGCATTGTTATTCCTGCTCGCCGAGTGCTGCTTTCTGTGCTGAGACAAGGTATTCTAGCCGCTATGAAATACTTACCATCCGATTTCTAGGAAACTATTTGGTGAAAATTTTTATTTTTGCTCATCTTACAGTTTAATATAAAGGACTGAATTTATTTTCGTTCGCGCTGCATCAAATTAAGCAAAACTGTACACAAAATATTAAACAGTTTGCGGAGATGAAAACGGATTATTTAAACTTTGCATATGGTTGATTTTAGCTCAAACGTTCCAGTGTCTTGAATGCAGATGAGAACATAAATTTTATCTAAAATTGAGAGCAGAACGATATCTTATTTCGGTGTTGAGTTATTGATTTTTATAACCGACAGATGGACACATGCAACACACCCATTTCCGTCCATGTGAATCGTGGATCATGTAGTCAAAACAATCATCATATTTCATAAACGGTTTGACTATCGAAATGATAGCGTGCATATAGATCGTGTGATAAATACTCGAAAATTTTTTATTCACCAACATGTGGAAGTAACTCGTCCACAACAGTGAGAGGTTGGCGGGATGGGACTATAAATACATCAACAGTTGGTAAAGAAAACCCAGGGGCCTCGTTTAAACACGCCATAAACACCTGGGAGTGGTGAGGCATGATGAGCTAACTCGTCCACAGCACTTAATGGATTACTTTAGGATTTGAAGATCGCTTGTGGCAATCGTCGAAACAGGTAACCCATATAAATCAGTGTTTTACGTTCTATAAAATGTGCCTTAGGTAGTGTTGTGTCCTCGCCAATGGACGCAACCGGAACTAGGGCGCTGAGACAGTTCCCGACTGGCGTTACGGGAGGCGCTTTGGAGTTCGCCACCAATCACAAGCGCAGGCCAATCAGCAGCCTCCGCGCCGTCGCCAATGAGATGGACTTCCGTGTTGTGATAAGCGGCGGCCACAGGCAGCAACGGACGGGTCATGTTCGACATTGGAGTACGAAATTTCTAGTGCGGAGGGTCCGAGGTTGCTGTTAGTAGCTGCAGTTCGTCGTGGAGATCAGCCTGCGAGACAGTCTACACATGGAGTCATCTATAGGCTTCACATAGGCACAACTGTTTACTGCAGTGATTGAGCGTTTGGCGCCCGGGACGGACAACGTCTTGTTGACATTGTACTCAATAACACACCTTGACAGGCCACTGAATAGTCGTAACTGTCCACAAGCACGTTCAACAAGTTGCCGTACAGCTTTAGTTAAGTATTGCAGCACAGTGAAGTGTATTTTTGTTTGTCAGTAACTTGTTTGCACTGTCGCAGTTCCTCCATGCAGCTTGGAGCACCTAAACCTAACATGACGTGTGCGACACGCTCAGCGTGATAAAAGATTAGCACTAGCTTCTAGACAGTAATACGAACGATTGAGCTCTTACCGTAGGCGAGCCCATCCGGCATGGGCACTATCCCCGCGCTGTCCGGCGTCGGCCGCGACTCACAGGGAGCGATCACAGCGAGCAGCACCACCACTGCTGCCAACACCTGCGACACACAATGAGGGAGCTTCATGAGAAAACGGCCACTTTGTGCAAGTCCACTTTATCTCCCTGTGGCTCATATACATGCTGCAGAATGCTCTATTGACAACGAAATGAGAAGAGCCATTTCTTCCAAGAGAAATTAGAATCAAATCATAATTCCCATATATAATCATTTTTTTAAGAAATGTCAATTTCATACTCTACACATAAAGAATTTACTTTTACAGGAAAACTGTTACGGGTATTTTAGTATCCTGCGGTCAGCAGGAAAGAACTAACTTTATGTAACTAAAACGCCTTCTTGGCGTGCACAAATTTTCTAACGTAAGAACAAAAAGAAACACAACAATCCTTGTGGTGGCAAAAGCCAGATAAGAGTACAAGACAATGGAAGGAAATAATAACCAAAAATACTATGCTACAAAATTACGAAGTGGCATTACGCCCAACAAGATACAACTCTCTACTGAAGGGTACGCAGAGTGCCTAATAGGCTAGAGACGGAGTAGGTATGGTCCGGAGCTGTCCTAGATGTAGGTACACACTGCCGGTCTGACTCTGCTGGCGCGCTTGTAACACCGATTCTATGGAGTGGTACATGCCACATTAGTTCCAATAGGCGGAACTCTGTCACATGGCTTTTCACGAAGTAACCCTGGGTTTATGTGGAAAGTCTATTGATGTTTTCATCCAGTGGCGATGTTTTGAGCCGAGCTCTTGAAGGGAGGTCGGCAGCCCACCTTGCTTGTCTGTTGTGCGGGTCCTCTAACCTATAAGGGGCCGCTACGACAGGTATATAGTCTAACTTTTACAAATAATTTTTATGCTTACACATCTATACAGATCTTTGGGAGGAATCATTCCGCTGTCATCTTTAACACTCTGTAGATTGGCGACTGGCAAGAATATCACAGCTAGGAAACCACCCATTTAGGCCGTTATTTAAAGCGTTACCAGCACATATCTTCAAGAGCAATACATATTAAAATGACCAAACTTCAAGATCTGTTTTTCATGTTAACCTTCATTCTTCGATAGATTGCAAATTTTATAATTATTATCACAGAAAGTACATTTATTCTTACAAGAAAAAAGTGTGAGGTGAGTTATTGAGCAATTGCTTCCTCTTGAACTTCCAAAATTTCTTGCTCACTCAACAAATGTGAAGTATCTGTAGCAGAATCACAGCAAACTGTGAAATATAATAAGTACATGCACAAATTAAAGCGATCACATATATACTGTCATTCACGACAGCAACTGTTACATTGCTAACGTTTCCTTCGAAATAATTTTAGACTTGACCACACATGGCAACACCCTTCAAAGGATAGTTAGCGAGATATACACACATTGTTCTCAGACTAAATGAGTTCAGTTTTCGAGTGATAGGTGGCTCACGCGTCGAGAAAATCGCGGCCCGAAGTATATCCATGAGCTGTCTTTTTATCACAATGTTTTAATCCGAGCTATGTTCGGGCTTTGTACCCAAAGTGTTAAAATAGTCAGTGGAATAACGAATAATGTAAATCAGGATTGACGGATTAAAGGAAGATAGTGAAGCATTTCAGTGGCGGGCTGCAGAATTTGTTACCGGTAGGTTCAAACAACACGCAAGCTTCGGTGTATCACTTGGGAATTCCTGGAGAGAAGGCGACAGTATCGAGAAAAAATAATTTAGAACCGGCGTTTGAAACTGAATGCAGAACGATCCTACTGCCGCTAACATACGAGGGGCGTTCAATAAATAACGGAAAACATTTTTTCGCTCCGTAAGTTTCGGTTGAAAAATGTGGAATTTGTTACGGAGCATCGTGGAATATTTCCACTTGAACGACTACAGTTTTACAAAATTCCGATAGGTGGCAGCGCAGTACTCAGCTTTCAAAATTGCGTCTGTGACGGAGGTCCGCTTGAAGCAGAGAGATGTCGTTGAGTTTCTTTTGGCGAAAACCAGAGCATCGCAGATATTCACAGTCGCTTTCAGAATGTCTACGGAGACCTGTCAGTGAACGAAAGCACGGCGAGCCGTTGGGCGAAGCGTCTGTCATCATCGCAACGAAGTTGTGCAAACCAGTCAGATGTCTCGCGTGCCGGACACCCACTATCCTCAGGGAACTGAAGTCATGGACTCCGTTGGTACCCATCTGAGTATGGGAGGGCAATGTTCGCTTGTTACATAGGAGACCGCTATATTCCATGGTCGTTTAGTCTTTCACTGGAACCCTACATCACCAGCAAGAGAAGCATGAAATCGTTTCATCCGCATCTGTACACTGCAATCTGCCACAGAATAGTGTTGCACTGTACAACCTCATCTCACTCCCTCCTCATCTCCCTCTGTATCATACCGAATTTCTTTAATCTTTTCATCATGACAGTTTCGTGAGAAAGAGTAATATTTTGATGCATCCAATCGCTAATGCGCTAATGCGCCATCTCTCTCTTGCAGCTTCTGCCATTTGTCTAACGTGAGTTTTACGAGCGACATTCTTCATGTGTGAAATTAAATTTTCTTAGGATTCTTCCATGTAACCTCAGACTGACATCAATTTTTCATAAATTTAATTTTATGTGGCTGCTTTCCTTTAAGTCGCTCCAGAAGAATAACGAGAGAAATCTTACGGTTTCTCTGTTAACAGTGACTGATCACTGTACACTATTTACGAGAAATACATTATAGTAGTTTGCATTGAGAGTCGTCTGCCAGTCAGCGCACGAAACTCTCCGACAGAAGACGTTATTGGGAAGGCGAACCAAATAGTGCACCACACGAATAAAAAAAAATGGTTCAAATGGCTCTGAGCACTATGGGACTTAACATCTATGGTTATCAGTCCCCTAGAACTTAGAACTACTTAAACCTAACTAACCTAAGGACATCACACAACACCCAGTCATCACGAGGCAGAGAAAATCCCTGACCCCGCCGGGAATCGGACCCGGGAACCCGAGCCCACACGAATAGTTTACGAACTTAGGTGTTTCGGAAATGATTCAAACCTTGCCTCGAAACTAAATGATCATGTCCTCTTGGACGTCAGATAAATCTCTCCGTCTCTACATTACGACGAGAACTGCGCTGTCACCCGTATCCCCTACAGCTCTCCCCCTCGCCAGATAAGCTTCGTATACCTTTCACTGCTGTCTCCTAGTGGTTATTGCGTGTTCACATCAGACATGGGCGGTTTTCACATTCATGTGACTGGATCGTACATAAATAGGTGCAGCTTTCCTGCAGTAACACCAGTGTTGCCCAGAGGAAGGACTTTGTAATACGCCCAAAATGAATGTTTTATATCTTGTATTTTTTAAAGTATATAATTTTATACAATAACGTTGCACAACACCCAGAACAGTTTTAATCATTTATTTCTCTTACGTTAAGCTCGAAGTTATTGTTACAACTGATGATTTCGCTGTGTGTGAAAGTGGTGCAGTAAGGCACTAAACTCGAATATGGGAGAAGCGCAGCTCAGATGTGGGTCTGGCCATTTCCATTGCATTTTACCTTTTTTTTCACGTAACTTAAAGGAAGTTTAGTCCACCTGCGTAGCTGAGTGGTCAATGCGACTGACTGCCTTGCGGGTGACCTGTGTTCGATCCCCGGTATGTGACGGACTTGGAACTTGATTGGAACAGGAGAATCTCAGTTTCGTGATGCGAACTGAAGAGCTACTTAATGGGTAACAGTGAAACCGGGTTTACTTGACAACGTCCTTCTCCATACCTCTCTTCGATGACGCTATTCGCTTACGATGACACGGCTGGCTGTGGCCAGAATTGCGGTGCTAATAGCAATAATAATAAAAGAGACGCCGTTGAAGGAATAACACACATTGAGCCATGCACGGCTCGCGTTCATCCAACTTATTGTTTGTCATCTTCTATTACGGCACTGCTGCCTCGTTTTCTTACACCATTTACTGGCGTCACTGACTTCCTGCCTTACTTGCCCGTGAGCGGCAGCAGCAGCGCGTATCGATAAGTGCACTGCCGTACCATCTCTGGAGCGACCGATAGTATATCTGGGTCCTGGCGTGTCGGGCACTCAGTTCTGGACGGAACAGCAGTGTGCAGTCGGGACGCACCAGCAAGTCAAGACTGTTCACACTGTGTCGTTTGGAATTCGTTGTCGGCTATTGGGATATTGCCGCTAGCAACAAGGGTGAAGCAGAGGTTATCTTGTTGGTGGGTACGTTGACTGTCTGTCGGTTGGTTTGTCGTCGGACGGACAATGGTTGGCCTGACTGCCTGTCTCACCTAAGCGAGCGTTAGTGTTTGAATTTCAGACTGACCCTCCGAACTTCTGAGCGCCCTTTGGTGTACTTTCTTGTTGTTTGTACTTGTACTTGTATGGCTTCTAGCCGATTTTTAAATTAGGGTGTGTTTGCCCTTAAGGCGTCAGATGGATGGGCCTTCAGCCTAATTTGAGGATTGTTTTATGTAAAGCGTTGGCATTTTTAAAATTAATGTTATTCTACATCTACATTTATACTCCGCAATCCACCCAACGGTGTGTGGCGCAGGGCACTTTACGTGCCACCGTCCTTACCTCCCTTTCCTGTTCCAGCCGCGTATGGTTCGCGGGAAGAACGACTACGGGAAAGCCTCCGTGCGCGCTCGAATCTCTCTAATTTTACATTCGTGATCTCCTTGGGAGGAATAAGTAGGCGGAAGCAATTCGACACCTCATCCAGAAACGCACCGTCTCGAAACCTGGACAACAAGCTACACCGCGATGCAGAGCGCCTCTCTTACTGAGTCCACTTGAGTTTGCTAAACATCTCCGTAACGCTATCACGCTTACCAAATAATGCTGTGACGAATCGCGCCGCTCTTCTTTGGATCTTGTATATCTCCTCTGTCAACCCGGGCTGTTACGGATCCCACACTGATGAGCAAAAAAGTATAGGTCGAACGAGTGTTTTGTAAGCCACCTCCTTTGTTGATGGACTACATTTTCTAAGGACTCTCCCAATGAATCTCAACCTGGCACCTCCTCTTACCAACAATTAATTTTATTTGATCATTCCATTTCAAATCGTTCCGTACGCATACTCCCAGATATTTTACAGAAGTAACTGCTACCAGTGTTTGTTCCGCTATCATATAATCATACAACAAAGGATCCTTCTTTCTATGTATTCGCAACACATTACATTTGTCTAGGTTAAGGGTCAGTTACCACTCCTTGCACCAAGTGCCTATCCGTTGCAGATCTTCCTGCATTTCGCTGCAATTTTCTAATGCTCCAACTTCTCTGTATATTACAGCATCATCCGCGAAAAGCAGCAAGGAACTTCTGACACTATCTACTAGGTCATTTATAAATATTGTGAAAAGCTATGGTCCCATAACACTCCCCTGTGGCACGCCAGACGTTACTTTAACGTCTGTAGACGTCTCTCCGTTGAGAACAACATGCTCTGTTCTGTTTTCTAAAAACTCTTCAATCCAACTTAAGTGTTGGGCGTTCAGCCGATTTTGAATTTAAGTTGTTTGCTCTTATTAAAGTGCCAGATTGTTTGGGCTTGCAACCTAATTAAGGAACTGTTTTAAGTTAATGCTTTGCCTTTTAAATTTCTGATTTTGGTTGAGCTCTAAGTTATTAGCTTTCAGCCGTTTTCAAATTAAAATGGTTTTTCCCTTAAGGCATGAGATTGTACGGCCCACTCAGCCGCTAATTAAGTTCCAAAACTAACGTTGTGTTTTTTTTTTAATTTTCTTGGCTTTTGTAATGTTTGATCTAATAGAAGGTTGTACGTACGAGTGTGACAGACAGCCGCTTATTTTGGCCCCTTTCCACACATGTTACCATTTCACTTGTAAAGTTCGAGCTGTCCACCTTCTAATGACACTACAGTCCAAATTTCCATTGTTCGGAGTGCAACATTTATCCCATTATTAGTCTCAGTTGTACTCATTAAACAAAACCCACTGAGCCCAGAACGCTAACGCACCTCGAACGTAAGCCGCCAATGTCGGCTAAGAAATGATTCTATTTGCTTCGCAGCTGCAGAGGTCCGTACGACGTTTGCAATTCTTTTCCCCACCAGTACGCTTGCCGACAGCAGACACGGTACTTGGTAGACTCGTACCAAGGCCTGCGCACTGGTTTTAACGACTACCGGCCCGTGAAAGTAAGAAATATTCCGGCGTGGCGCCGGCTAACGGTTCAGCCAGAAGGTCGCAGCTGACCGCCGCCCGCCGGGCGAGCCCACACGTGGGCAGGCACGCAGCCGGAGGGCAGCATAGCTTCGAATCACCTGCGGAAGCAAGTCTCCTCACGTGCAGTGTTTGCTTTTGAGGAATGGTTTGATTCAGTTTACTCGACTTTCCATATCACAAAACAGCGACAGCTCTAGTATCATACCTGTGGATGGTGTCTTCATCTGGCGAGGGACAGCGTAATACTGAAGGGAATTGTAACACTGCAGTATCTAGTGATATTAAACTCTTTGCCACGTAGACTTGTTCGTGTGGTGCCTGTGCTCTCCTGACCAGTTTCTAACACTGTCACCTGTTCACCTTGGATTACGGGCGTTGCGAAGGGAATTTTTCTGTTGGACAAGTGGTATCGGAATGCGTTCTTGCCAGCAGGGTTAATCATCTCTGTTTATTAACTGAGTTGGCAAAGGATCCGACAGTAAATCTCGTAAAGCAAGCAAGAGAGCGGCACTGAGCTCACTGCACCTCAATAAAATGGTTCAAATGGCTCTAAGCACTATGGGACTTAACATTTGAGGTCATCAGTCCCCTAGACTTAGAACTACTTAAACCTAACTTAACCTAAGGACATCACACACATCCATGCCCGAGGCAGGATTCGAAACTGCGACCGTAGCAGCAGCGCGGTTCCGGACTGAAGCGCCTAGAACCGCTCGGCCACCGCGGCCGGTGAGCCTCAATAAGCACCTATATCGACGGGCGTGTCTAAATGATTTATAACACTGCTCTGAGATCACACAGGTGTACAAAACTGACATAATTTATTCATTTGTACGGAGAGGGGTGCGGCAGTGTTAAGACAGTGGACTCGTATTCAAGAGGATAGCTGTTCAAATCTTCGTCCAATCTTCCAGACTTAGGTCTCCAGCAATGTCCCTAAATCACTTATGGCAAATAACTGGTTGATTCCTTCAAAATGTCGTAGCGGATTTCCTTCACCATCCTTCCCAGTACGAGCTTTAGCAACGACTGTAAAGGCCTGGTCATTGACAATACTATAAACCCTAACTTTCTTTGCTCCTTCTTTTCTATTCATACATCGTTGTCTCACTGGTGCAATATGCGATCCTCCTAGACGGTTACTCAGTCCGAAAACGACTCGTTCCAAGAATGAATGTCTTCAGCATCAGGAAATTGAACATAATGAATGGCCAGGTCAGTGTCCTTGCTACTTCATGTACCTTTGGGGTACCGAAAGCTGCTCTGAAGGGAGTATGACATTCCTTCTCATTGCTAATTCATACAGTCTGTGGGCACCAAAGGCGAGTTTGGAAATACTACGGCATTTCCTCAGTTACAGCTTCAGAGGTGAGAGGTCGTGGTCGACGTTTAAAACTGTCCCCTTACTTTCCATCTTCGACTACAGGTGACATCTTTGGTTTAAAACGTCAACTCTCCGAAGATTTCTCCCGTAGTCGAAGGTGAAACGTCAGCTCGGAAGTTTTAACTGAAAGAAGTACTAGCTACGAAAATCTACGTTGTACGAGTACGGCATTTACTTTCTGTGGTGCTCACAGACACCACCATCAAAAGTAGCATACATCGGTGAATGAAATACTTCTTCACTCCTACCTGCTGGAAGCAAATCGTACATGTAGTCTATTTAAATACGTATGTTTTGGGTGAAACTTATTTCTAAATAAACATGTAAATGTTAATGAGGTATGTTCACGCTCTCATAATTAAAAATCAAATATGCTCTGTTTATGTGTTTTTGTCGCCGCTTCACGTGGCCGGGATGTCATTCAGTCTCTCAGTGGGCCACAACCTTAATGTCTTGGTTGTATGGAGTATGTGGGATTATTTCCTCCAATCTCGGCGTAAATGAGCACAAGAAGGAAATTCGAGAAATTGGAGCTAATACAGAGGTTTACCGATAATCATTCTTGCCATACTCCATTCGAGAAGGCAGCAATGATTGGGGAATCAGTGGGGGAGTAGAAGTACCCTCAGCCACACACCGTCAGACGTCTTGCAGAGGGCTGATGTAGATGCATACGTAAAAATGTGGTAACGGGAAACGTATCCGGCCACTAAACTGATATAATGGCCAAATCCATAACGGGCGATACCCTGCTAAGCGCTGGTCTCGAAAACGGAATTAAATTTAAGAAGCGTCCAAGGTTGCTGGTCGGCTTAACACCAGAAACACTCATAATTAACTCAGGTATGCATGTTAAGTGTAAACCGTACCGTTCCATTTCATAATAGCCAGCAGCTCAGGTTTTTCTTGATGTTAATAACTCGTTTTTTATCCGGACAGTAGTATCGTGCACGTCGGAGCCAATTTTGCCACCACAGCTCTGGGAACATTACCGGTAAAACGATCAACGTTACTGGAGGCCTTGTCAGTTTGATTGCACGCGACTCCTTCATTCCGTCTTCACCTTTTGCGCCTACGTATGTATCCCAAATTGCGGGGCTGTATAATCTTCTAATTGTGTTTGCGCACTACTGAACCGTAGTTGGAGATGAAAGTAAGGATAGTACTAATAAAGTAGGAAAGTCACTGGACTCCGGTTCAGGAGGAGCAGAGTTCAAATCCCCGTTAGCACATCTTCATTTAAGGATTGCACGAATATTCTAGAGGACTTCAGGTGTATGTCAAATTGTTTCTTTGACAGTATCACTATCGATTTCTTTCCTAGTACTTAGTTAAGTGAGCTAGTGTCCGGTCTCCAAAGAATTTAATGTCGTCTGCACAGTAAACTCAAAATTTTTATAGTGGTCAGTTTGTTTCAGCTAACAAATATAAGTTCAAAATGGCTCTGAGGACTATGGGACTCAACTGCTGAGGTCATTAGTCCCCTAGAACTTAGAACTAGTTAAACCTAACCAACCCAAGGACATCACAAACATCCATGACCGAGGTAGGACTCGAACCTGCGACCGTAGCGGTCTTGCGGTTCCAGACTGCAGCGCCTTTAACCGCACGGCCACTTCGGCCGGCAAATATAAGTGAAATTTAAATGAAAACTGATGTTAACACCTTACGGGTAGTGCACTTCAGTAATGGCCAATCATTAACTGGGAGCGCAATTTCATCATGTGGGTTCTAGCCTGTTATTGACTCAACCTCATTGTAGTATCAGTGTGATGGAAACGCTTGCCAGATGCTTTCTGACATTTGACGTTATAGTGCTGTTTCTTCGCCATGTTAAACACTGCATAGACAACAAACGTGTTGTTTTGACAATACTGAATTAAAATTATGCTATTTTTTTATCTGGTGTATACTTCTTCCAGCCTGTACAGGATAAGCCAACTGCCAGTATCTATGGGATTTTTGCAACCCAAAATATCTTAAAAACCACACACGAGATTTTCATATTGTCTCGCTCGCTGGACGCAAACTGATAGTCTTAAAGAGAAAATTAACATGACCTTTTAGTAGGACATTTAATGCAGTTAGACTGTGTACCGTTGTATGTTTTAGCTACAGGCCACAGTTTTCTTGATATTCTCGAGAATGGCGTTTCAATATCACTTTTGTACGTTTTGTCGCGTTCATTTTTTTTCTGTGGGCCTTATTGTTCGCACATAGCAAGCGAGGGAATATACAGATCTTGCACATGGTATTTGAAGGCGTTGTCGGTTGCATAAAACCTATAGGTAAGGACAGCTGTATCACCCTCTATATAAAGAGGCACTTACAGGGTGTTTCAAAAATGACCGGTATATTTGAAACGGCAATAAAAACTAAACGAGCAGCGATAGAAATACACCGTTTGTTGCAATGTGCTTGGGACAACAGTACATTTTCAGGCGGACAAACTTTCGAAATTACAATAGTTACAATTTTCAACAACAGATGGCGCTGCAAGTGATGTGAAAGATATAGAAGACAACGCAGTCTGTGGGTGCGCCATTCTATACGTCGTCTTTCTGCTGTAAGCGTGCACTGTTCACAACGTGCAAGTGTGCTGTAGACAACATGGTTTATTCCTTAGAACAGAGGATTTTTCTGGTGTTGGAATTCCACCACCTAGAACACAGTGTTGTTGCAACAAGACGAAGTTTTCAACGGAGGTTTAATGTAACCAAAGGACCGAAAAGCGATACAATAAACGATCTGTTTGAAAAATTTCAACGGACTGGGAACGTGACGGATGAACGTGCTGGGAAGGTAGGACGACCGCATACGGCAACCACAGAGGGCAACGCGCAGCTAGTGCAGCAGGTGATCCAACAGCGGCCTCGGGTTTCCGTTCGCCGTGTTGCAGCTGCGGTCCAAATGACGCCAACGTCCACGTATCGTCTCATGCGCCAGAGTTTAGACCTCTATCCATGCAAAATTCAAACGCGGCAACCCCTCAGCGCTGCTACCATTGCTGCACGAGAGACATTCGCTAATGATATAGTGCACAGGATTGATGACGGCGATATGCATGTGGGCAGCATTTGGTTTACTGACGAAGCTTATTTTTACCTGGACGGCTTCGTCAATAAACTGAACTGGCGCATATGGGGAACCGAAAAGCCCCATTTTGCAGTCCCATCATCCCTGCATCCTCAAAAAGTACTGGTCTGGGCCGCCATTTCTTACAAAGGAATCATTGGCCCATTTTTCAGATCCGAAACGATTACTGCATCACGCTATCTGGATATGCTTCGTGAATTTGTGGCGGTACAAACTGCGAACACCTCGTGGTTTATGCAAGATGGTGCCCGGCCACATCGCACGGCCGACGTCTTTAATTTCCTGAATGAATATTTCGATGATCGTGTGATTGCTTTGGGCTATCCGAAACATACAGGAGGCGGCGTGAATTGGCCTCCCTATTCGCCAGACATGAACCCCTGTGACTTCTTTCTGTGGGGACACTTGAAAGACCAGGTGTACCGCCAGAATCCAGAAACAATTGAACAGCTGAAGCAGTACATCTCATCTGCATGTGAAGCCATTCCGCCAGACACGTTGTCAAAGGTTTCGGGTAATTTCATTCAGAAACTACGCCATATTATTGCTACGCATGGTGGATATGTGGAAAATATCGTACTATAGAGTTTCCCAGACCGCAGCGCCATCTGTTGTTGAAAATTGTAACTACTGTCATTTCGAAAGTTTGTCTGCCTGAAAATGTACTGTTGTCCCAAGAATATTGCAACAAACGGTGTATTTCTATCGCTGCTCGTTTAGTTTTTATTGCCGTTTCAAATATACCGGTCATTTTTGAAACACCCTGTAGTTACCCTTTACACACTTCTTGGAGCCCCCTCACAAAGATTTAATTGATGCACTCATTGTCGTGAGGCGTCTATTCGTGAACTTACTGATGTTTATGATGCTGAGAACCTGGGACACAATCAGTCAACAAGCTGCTTGCAGCGGGGGTCGATAGAATTCTTCCATAACAAACTTTTCTTCCTGTTCCATAAGCCGATGTCCTGATAAACACGACGTACGTAAACTTGTAAGGCGTTCGCAGTGAGAAACAATCCTCACGTAGGATCCAGCACTCAGGATTCTGCGCCCAGAATAACAACGACACAACTTTACTCTCATAACTGTGGACGTAAAATTTAGCGATATTTCATTTTAGGAAGAAAAGTATATCGTCTATCTTCAAAATAACAAAAAAAGGTTCAAATGGCTCTAAGCACTATGGGTCTTAACATCTGAGGTCATCAATCCCATAGACTTAGAACTACTTAAACCTAATTAACCTAAACACATCACACACATCCATGCCCAAGGCAGGATTCGAACCTGCGACCGTAGCAGCAACGCGGTTCCGGACTGAAGTACAAACTAACACTGACAGCTAATTAGATTATAACGTGGTAGTGTAGATCTAATTATAATGAACATCTTCTGCCCCTCTGCAGTGAAAATGACCTCCTTCCATAATAAGTTATACGTAAT
Organism: Schistocerca americana; assembly: GCF_021461395.2. Classification (NCBI taxonomy): domain Eukaryota; kingdom Metazoa; phylum Arthropoda; class Insecta; order Orthoptera; family Acrididae; genus Schistocerca; species Schistocerca americana. Next base: position 155,234,341 of record NC_060126.1, on the reverse strand, counting down.
GACATGTCATTCTCGAAGTAGGAGATTATACTGTTCTTCAAATTTAGTAGACATAACTTTATGTCTATAGCCACGATGCGCTAGAAACCGTACGATGTTTCATTGAGTGTAAGCTCTATAGTGTACCCGCCTCAATCCCCATTCTCCTTAGCTTCCAATTCCATTACCGGATGGTACGCGGAAATAATGCCTGTCGCTGCCCGTCCTTTTCACCCTGAATTTCACTAATTTTGGAACAGTGACCATTACCGAGACGTATGTGGGGAGAAGAGTGTTTCTCAAGTCGTTTTATTATACAAGCTTTTTGGGGAAGGCATGCTATGACCCATATGTGTGTTACCAAATGGCAAGAACTATGCAAAATACCAGTTGCGGGTTGCCTACTTAACGGCTTGCAGGCCGACATAAATTCAATTTTCAATATTTCATATAATTATTGTCTGAATTCAAAATTTAAAATGTTTTGATAATCTAATCATTAAGAGGTAGCATTTTACATTACATATTTGACACAATAAGTCAAATATTAAGACCGAAATTACGTAATAGTTAGAGGCAAAGTAACTCGTAGCACGCAAATCGCACAGAATACACTTTGTGATCAACAGTACAAGGACATCCTCAGAAACATACGTTTTTCATATTAGGTGCATTGTGCTGACGCCTACTGTCAGGTACTCCATATCAGCAACCTCAGTAGTCATTAGACATCGTGAGAGAGCAGAAGGGGGCGCTCTGCGGAGCTCCCGGACTTCAAACGTGGTCAGGTGATGGGGTGTCACTTGTGTCATACGTCTGTAAGCGAGATTTACACATTCCTAAACATCCCTAGGTCCAACTGTTTCCGATGTGACAGTGAAGTGGAAACGTGAAGGGACACGTACAGCACAGAAGCGTACAGGCCGACCTCGTCTGTTGATTGACAGAGACCGCCGACAGTTGAAGAGAGTCTAATGTGTAATAGGCAGGCATCTATCCAGACCATCACACAGGAATTCCAAACTGCATCAGGATCCACTGCAAGTACTGTAACGTCTCGCTCGATGTAAGGAGAGTAAACATTGGACGATTGAGCAGTGGAGAAACGTTGTGTGGAGTTACGAATCACAGTACATATGTGGCCATCCGATGGCAGGGTGTTGTAGAGCCCCAATAGATTAACCAGTCAATTTTTTAACAAAATGCAATTAACGTTAGGGGTCCTTAGCAGAGCTTTTTTGTTATTAGAACTTTAAATATCTTTCTTTAAAGATTTGAACTTAGAAAACATACCGAGAAAGTGACTATTTTCAAATAGTTGCCATTTTACGTTTTGCAGAGCAGAGTATTCGCCTTTCCTTAATAGGAGGTTTTGGTCGAGCTCGATGAAGAAATTGATTTTTTACACAACTGCATCTCTGAAGTATATAGACCATGCCCACCAAGGGATATTTTCAAAATCCCATCGTGATGGCACCGCCAATTCATTCGAATTAAAGAATTTTATATTTTTATGGGATTAAGAAATAGCCATGCATCCTCACAACGCTCTGCGCAAACAAGGACGCAATGCCAGGCGATTACTTTGATAATCACTGCAACCGCCATTTTTAAGTAACTGCCAGGTAAAAAAAGTCATACACGAATGTATGTTTAGTACTCCCTTATTTTAATAAAAACAATATTCGTATGAAAAAAAATTTAAACTTCAACAATTTTTCGTGCATCTCAGCTAGTACCTCCTCACGTTTTATTATCAGTGGTATCTGCCTGTAACCACCATTTTGTTAATTTTGTAAGTACAAATGCCTTTTGCGTGAAATGATTGATTCCGTTGCAAAAAAGAAGCTTCTAGTCGTACACCTGAGGCACTTCTACGAGTGTAGTGCACTGAAGCAGTGATTTATAGTGTTCACAGCAATGGTCGGTGCGGAGATTGCGCTACGTGACTGCAGGATCTTCTGACATGCAGTTCTTTTATATTGCCTATATTGACAAGAGCATTGACAATTTTTGTAAAGTAAATCTGGCCGTGTGCGACCGCTTTTGTGAATGGTTTCGAAATAAAGCCACTAGGAGAGTACACAGTTTTGATACAATATTTGTTAAATTTTAGACCAATTTTCGCTTGTTATTTAGGGCTACAATTGTTCTTCGGCATTATGAGTTTATGGACGTTTGAAGATGTGGGATTGTGTCTAGGAAATCTGTGAATTTGCCTTCAAATCTATCACACAAAATGTTGGGTGGTTGAAAAATGTATGTCCTTGTTTCTTCCAAAGTGAAAGGACCACCTTAAAACAATTGATTGTTCACTTTTCACCATTTTCTTCTTGTATTAACTGTGTACTATGATAATAATAGTTAATTCTGTGAAAAATTTTAAAATTATGTTCCAAAGTGAAACAACCTCCTTAAAACAGTTGAGAGTTTACTTTTTACCAATTTCTTCTTGTATTCACTGCTTACTATATTAATAAAGCTTACTTTTGTGAAAAATTTTTAAATTTTATTGTGTGTTCATGTTGTTGGCAACCAAAGAACTAAATTTATATTTCGTGATTTTTGCATAACAGATAGCTTCTTAGTATTACACCTAAATAATTATACGATTTTATTGCTCAAGATGTTGTGTGGTGTGTCTAAAATGTACGGTGAATGATATCAGACAAGAAACAAAACAAAGGGTGCAAACAAATTTTCTTACTTGTCCTTCAAGGTACTCGCCATCCTCTACAACACACTTTTGACAACGTTCGTACAGCTGATGGAAACTGTCAGCAATGGCCTCCAGTGGACGACGGTTCAATCCCACGTCCTGCCATCCTGATTTAGGTTTGCCATGATTTCCCTAAATCGCTCCAGGCAAATGTCGGGGTGATCCCTTTGAAAGGGCACGGCCGGCTTCCTTCCCCAGCCTTCCCTAGTCTGATGAGACCGATGACCTCGCTGTTTGGTCTCTTCCCCCAAACAACCCAACCCCTCCTGTGGAATCGATCGCAGAATGGCTGTCACACGATCTTTGATGACATTCACGTCCGCACGACGTTCACTTTTCATGGCCGACTTCAAGCGGGGAAACGGGAAGAAGCCCGCAGGAGCCAGATCAGGGGAGTAAGGAGGGTGTTCAAGAACAGTTACCATCTTATGCGGCAGGAATCGCTCACGATCGTGCAGTGTGCAAGAGCATTTTCATGGACCAGCATTCATTTTCCAGTCCTGTGCAACTCTGGCCGACCTGCCGGATACGCTATAGCAATCGTTTCATAGCGGATTGGAACAATGCAAAATTAATGGTTTGACCTGCAGAAGGAAATTCCCTGTGGATGGTGTCATTGTCGTCGAAGAAGGCGACCAACAGTGTTTTCACCTTGGATTTTTGCAGACGGCTTCTTTTCTTTGGTCGCGGTGAAGACGGTGAACATCATGACATCGATTGCCGTTTTGATTCCGTATCGAAATGGTAGTGCCAGGTCTCATCTCCCGTGACGATGGATCCTGGTTACTCATGGAAATGAAATCACCAGTAGTTTCCGCCCGTTTTGTTTTCTGCTCGTCTCTGAGCTTGTGTGGCACAAATCGGGAGCAGAGCTTCGGCTTGCCCAAATCATCGCGGACGGTGGTGTGTACCGTCTCCTTGCTAATGCCCAATTCCTCCGCAATCAATCTGAGAGTCCGTCGCCAATCTTGTGCCAACATTTGTTGCATTTTTCGGTCTTTTCTGTGGTTCTGCTTGTCGATGGCCGACCTGAGCGTGGCTCATCCTCAGTTGTTTCCTTCCCTTCACGGAAGCGTTTATACCATTCGTAAACACATTTTCTGCTCACGGATTTCCTCCAGTACACCTGCACCAACATTCCATGTGTCCCCGTTGCAGTCTTCCCGAATTTGTTGCAGAACTTGATCTTTACATGTTTCTCCACTGCGCTGTGACACTTCCTCTCACACTGGCTACGTTTAACTGGTCACGGTCTGTTTACATAGCCAGGCACATGCAGTGCATGCCGTGTATCGATTCTCCTCAAGTCTCTGAAGAGCCATGTGCATGCACGCATACATGCGCCAAGTTGCCTATCAGATATGACACCATTCACCGAACTTCTTAGACACGACACGCCACGTACATTCACTGTTTCCAAAAATATCGGGTATCAGTAAAGCGAGCTTTGCTTCATTTGTGTTGTGTTTCCTGAAACCAGCAAACCGTGAGGACACTATGCGAAGCTGTAACGTACTCGGTGCTTTTCAGTATTCTCACCCCGTCAGTTTCCTGCAGGCAAGAGTCGCCGAAGTGGACAGACCTTCAGGTTGAGGAGAGTGGCTAATTCTCCTGTGGTTTTCCCATTCAGTGGCTGCCACTGCTGTATATCAGCGCATCGGACGACAGGGCGTAGCCTTGAAAAGTGCCATTCTTCACGCCGAGAAAGCCGCTACGCTGCACTTGTAGTAGTCGGCGTGGAGGAGAAACCGAGAACTTCTGGAAAAACCGGCTGTGGTTCACCACTGCTGACTCGAGCGGCTAGCACGTCACCTGCAGACGACGGACGTCCGCACACCTGCGGCCTATCCCTTGTGTAATGCTTACTGCACTCTCGTGCTCTAGTAAACCCAAAATACCATCTGTAATCATAGTGGGACACAATGCAAGGACCACAACAAAGATTAGGGTGCATATGGAGATATTCATAAAGCCAAATTATATAGCTGGCTGGTTCACGACGGAATGGCTAATATTCGTACTCGTAATTCTCCGTCCTAGTTTTTTGAATGAGGGTACGGGTGATATCCGTCTTCCGTGTGGCTTGATGCAGCTTGCCACGTATACTTCTGCTGTCCTCTTATCATCGTAGCACCCAACACGTTCACTTAGCTGCTGGATACATTATGAACTCTATTTTCCCCTACAATTTTTACCCTCTGCAGCACCCTCTAGTATCAAGGAAGTTATTACTTGATATCTTAACACATGTCATATCATCCTGTCTCTTACTCTTGTCAGTGATTCCCACGTGTTTCCAATCTCGCCGATTTTCTGGAGAACCTCATCATTTCTTGTTTTCCTATCAATATCTTTATACAGTACCACATCTCAAATGCTTAGATTCTCTTATTTTGCTGTTTTCCACAGTCTATCCTCCACTTCTACACAGTGCTGTGCTCGAGAGGTACAGCGTCAGAAATTTGTTCTTCAAATTAAAGATTGTGTTTGATGCTAATAAACTTCTCTTTGCCAGCAATACCCTCTTCGCCTGTGCTAGTCTGATTTTATATTCTCCTAGCTTCGTCTTTCGTTTGCAATTTTTCTTCTAAGGTAGCAGAATTCCCTCACTTTGTCTTCTTTCACCAATTTTGATCTTAGGTTTTAATCTCATTTCTGCTACTTTTCATTTCTTTGGTTTTTCTTCGACTTATTCTCAATCTATGGCGTGTGCTCAGGAGGTTGCTCATTCCATTCAACAGCTCCTGTAATTCTCTCTCACTTTCATCAAGGATTCTTATCATTATTTAGTAGCACCACTGAAACATTTCTTTTAGAAGTAAGGAATACCAACAGCCACACTTTTTATAAAATATATTATGTACAAAAAATAGCTGTTAATAGCCCTTGTTGCTACAAGTTTATAACCAACCACAGTCTTACGCCTCTTCAGTGATGGGTTATCTAAAACTTCATTTATTTCCATCATTGCCTCTTTGATGTATAGATTGAAAAGTAGTGCAGAAAGACTACATACGAGTTTTACACCCTTTCTAATACGTTTCTCGTCTTTCATCCGTCCGTGTAGTATGTAGTGTCTAATACGTGTTGCGTTTATCACCTCTACTAAAGACTCTTAGCCGACCGATGTGGCCGAGCGGTTCTAGACACTTCAGTCCGGAACCGCGCTGCTGCTACGGTCGCAGGCTCGAATCCTGCCTCGGGCATGGATGTGTATGATGTCCTTAGGTAGTTCTAAGTCTAGGGGACTGATAACCTCACATGTTAAGTCCCGTAGTGCTTAGAGCCATTTGAACCATTTGAAAGGGCAGTACTCAGAAGCCAACCAACAGTACCTGAGCACATAGGTAAGATTAATAATGAGAGTAAGGAATATACATTTAACAATAGTAGAGATGTATAGATTATTGGTGTATCGCAGCCAACAAAAGCAAGATATCTGAAGGTTTCGTTTGGTGAGTGTGAGAGAGTAAAGTTTACACGTGATGAAGAGAATATTAAAAATCATGAGGCATAAAATGTTTTCATCATTTGCCAGGAACTAAGTTAAATAGTAATACGGTTTTAATCACCAAAGTAAGGGACACCCGCCTCTGAGGCCGAGGTCTGCAAAGCACGTTTTTGTGGTGGCGCTCGACCCGGAGGTAAACCGGTTGTAGCACTATAGCTTAGACACTACATATCTTTTTTTGATTCATTTAGCTTTCTATTTTGTTCAACATCCCATCGTTAAACTTCTGTAATTAGTGTAAGATTAATTCGATACTGTAATGAAGTGTAATCTCTGTAATATGCACAATATGAGCAAATGGTCTTTTGTCTTCCTCATATAATCTGTTTGGTTGTCTTTAAAATTAAACAAATTTATTTAAATAATTTTGTTTAGAACTACCTATATGTGCAAATGATATGTTTTGTTGAAAATGATTGTTTGCTGTTATGTAAACTGCTGACCTTCACTTAGGATTCTTAGTTATTCTGTATGTAAAAGGTAGTGTGATTCCCCTCGGGAACGGAACTTAGTAGCGCGCGCAAGTTGTGGTTGGCCTCGGTAGAAAAGGTGGAACGAGAGTCAGCCGAGGACGAGCTACCGAACTGTGCACTGCCCATGTAAAAGTTGTATATTGTGCTGGTTTCGAGAGAGGCATTTCCTGTCGCTTACCAATGCCTCGGATGGATGGATAAATAGCTGGAACTATTGTGGAATTGGTCTCTATCATCGCTACCAAGAAGGGACAGAGTCCAGCAATTTTGCCAGCAATCCACCTACTAACATTCAGCTGCCACCAAATTGCGCAGTCATTATAATGGAGCACTATAGCAATGTACAATGAAGGATCAGCTCATTGGATGTTTTAGTGTGCACAAGTATCTTATAACTGAATTCATGTACCTACCTTGACTTTTTCCCTATCTCAACACCTCTCAGGTTCCTCTCCATTTGAACTATGATTGCCGAGTGTCCTAGTTTGTGGAAAAAATGAAAGCCTCAAAGCCAAATATTTAATCAAATAATGTTGTTTGATCTTTGGTAAGAAGAGAGTATTCAGATTTACTGTGGATTTAGTGAAATTGTGGGAGGTAGTAAATGTAGTCTTGTGAAAGCCTCCGAGTGATGGAAACCAATTTAAAGTTTTTTATTTTTGGAGTTTCAAAGTCACTTATTTTATCATTTACTTGAAAGTAGAAGAATGTGGTAATAAAGACAATTTGCTGTTTCTTTTAAAAATTAAAAGTTCTTAAAACTGAGGCTTATAAAGTTTTGCTTAGTTAATGGTCATAGTGCTGCTTGTAGTAAATTTTAAAAGGTGAGTCAGTTTCTCGAAAATTTATCAACATTGTGTCTCACTACAGTAAAAGTCGTGAACTGCAGTTGTGGAGAGTTATATGTGCTTGCTAAGCACTTGTTTCTTTTGGGTATCGAAAGTGCATATTAATAGTGTTATAAGATCCACTATTTATGAAAACAATAATTTCTTTACTCAAAAGACAGTGAGAAGTAACCCGTTAGTGAATTCCATTTATCTTTCATTCTAAATAGAATAATATTTAGTTGAGAGATATTTAACCTGTGACCGGTTCATAATTTTGCAGTGAACGACACTTATAATTTTATGTCACCTAGGAAAATGTTTGAACAATAATACTGAACCTATGTCCAATTAATGATTCTGCAGTGAATACTAATAGTAATGTTATAAAGACCATTCAGTTTGAATAAGCCCTGAAAGTAATAGTGTGTTTCGTTATTGTTATATTTTTGCAAATAGTCTGTGCTGCTCTAGCTGTTAGTTTCAACCTTAACGTTAACATATGCAGGTGTCAGAGTTCATTGCACTCGCGTGTGGTAAAGTATAGGTTGTGTTTGTCCGTTAAAGTTACTCATGCTTAAATTCTTGAACAAGAATGTCAATCATCCTCTTGCCTAATTAGGCTGGCGACCGTTTTCCTTATTCTTTGAACAGTGTAGATAGGTAAAATATTGTTCGTACTGTTCAAATATTTACGTAATTCTGACTTTCATTTCCGATAAGCCACCCCCGTTAGGTACAACACGGTCAACATAACAAAATTCCTCTCAGAAGGTAACACTGTTCTGTTGCTTTATACCATAATTGCTTTAACTAGCTAGTTTTATTTCACGACCAGCCTCCCACTTTAAGATTATGGTATAGCAGTAGCAGACAGGAGTGTTATACGGTTCGAATCCTGATGGTGGGAAACATTCTCACTGCCAGCAAGGTGAGGAGAGATGGTGGCGTAAAGTTCCTAATCACCAGACTTTGTGCCAAAATCCTGGATTAAATACCAAACCTCTCGCCAATGTCTCATGAGGTGAGGGCATGTGGCACTTGGTGATCCGTCTTGGCGGTCCCCTTGGTGCGCGTACACACAAAATACATAGTCGTAGTATCACACATTGTGTGTAATGGAGCATGTTGTAAATAAACAAACACAACAACCCAAGTAAGGGAATTAAAACCTAACAGATTTTATGCAGAAGACTGCAATAAAGTGTATGAAGAATGGAAATGTGAAATATGAAGAATTAGCTTTAGTTATGTCAACTACAATTCATCTAGGCTGTTCTTTATACCAGTACTTTCTTGAGGCGGTTTTGAGGATATATTTCACAAGAATTTGGTGGATACCACTATAATTAACTTTAGTGTTAAACATTGACGGCGGGAAGTAGCAGAGTGGTGTTCTAAATGGAGATATAAGTTCAAGACATTGCGTCACTTTGAAGGAGCGTTTAAAAGGAAATTGTCATGTGCTATTGAATATACTGATGTTTAAGTTATAAAGAATATGATGATGACAAACTGAGCTTTGAAAGTTTATACCTAGATGTAGTGTGAGAACATGTGGAGAGAATAGTACTTGAACGTGTTTTGAAATCTTATGGCGATAAGTACGTATGACTTATGAATTACTGGAGGGAAGTCTTATGTTATAATGACATAGTACGTAACTATTATGTCAAGTGATGTCTGTGGAAGATATGAAGTTTGATGGTTGTGGACTATGAATCGTGTCACGCTCTCTACGATTGACAGATGCTACAAATTTGTCAGTGAAAAGAGTATTATTTCACACAGACCTAGGTGGTAAGGTTTCACGATGCGTCTTTTCTCCCAATACAGGAGGAGGTTTGGTATATATTGCAGAGGACTAGCACAGGCAAAGACAGCATTCCTGGGGAAAAGATGCCTAATAGAAGGAAACGTAGACCTTAATTTGATGAAGAAGTTTTTGAGCATGTACGTTTCGAACATAGCATTGTATGGTAGTAAATCTTATATTGTGGGAAGATTGGGAAAGAAGGGAATCGAACAGAATGAAATGTGGTGATATACAAGTATGGGGAAAATCAGGTGGACCACTAAAATAAGGAATGAGAAGGTTCTTCGCAGATTCGGCGAGGAGACAAACATAAATAAAACACCGACAAGAAAGAGGGACAGGGTGACAGGATATGTGTTAATACCTCAGGGAATAACCTCCGTGGTAGTAAAGGTTTCTGTAGGGGGTAAAAACCGCAGGGGAAGGCAGAGATTGGAATACACTCAGAAAATAGTTGAGGATGTTGCGTGATACTCCGAGGTGAAGCGGTTACCACAGAAGCGGAAGGCTGCATCAAACGAGTCGTAAGACAGAAAAAAGCTTTAAAATACAGCTAATGTGAGTCATACTCGTGCTGCTGTTACGGCTGTTTTTGATGACGCACCGCGGGAAAGTTTAATCCACTACGTTGGGAGCTGCGCAAACGTCACGTATCGCTTTCATCGGAGGCGCTAATTTCCATGGAGAATGGCGTAGACTTCCTGGTAGCTACAGTACGAAGATCGTGATATTCAATTTCTTGTGAGAAGTACAGTACTTTTACGGAGTAGGCTGTATATGCTCTTCACCATTCCTTCTAAATATTTTTCACGTTCGACGAAAAGGTCAGGTGGTTTACAGTGCCTTAGTGTCGATTGTGTTGTCTGACATTTACATCTTGGGAATGTGTCAAGTTCTAGATAACAACAGTTTGCATAACACCGGAGGATTAAAAGTATGCGTTCTTAAATAAACTTTTTATACTGATTTCACAACTATTTTAGTTTTCTTCTATCAGTACATTTCTTCCTATAAACGAATAATGTTTATTTAATAATAGAGGAATATTGCTGATACAGGTAGCTGGGTACACAAGAAACACCTGCTTTTCATGTCAGTGGAGCAGCTGAGCGAATCAGAAGCATTGGAGTGTATAGATCTGGCAAAACCTTAGTCTTTTGTGACTGGCGCTAAAAGCATCTCGCACGAACCTCTTCTAGAACACTAAAAATATTATTTGAACCTCTACATATCAAATTCGGCTTTATGAAGCAGTTGATGAGGTTCTTCTACGATATGATTCTAATCCTTTCAACGAATCCTGCGTTCATCAGCCAAGAGAAATTGAAGCTTGAATTTGTCAGGGTCTTCAAACTGGTGAAGAATAACGAATTTGAGAATGTCATGAATTTTACGGGAAAAGATGCATGAACTGTCATCAGGTCAGTTACTGAAAACTGTGCAAGGAATGAAAAATACCCAGATTACAAAAACACAGTTGCAAAATTTCTAGAACCTGGATTGTAGCTAGAGGGAAGAGATCCAATTCCTATACTTACATATAGATGATAATCTAAAGAGCAAGGAGAAAGCTTCCATCAAGACTTAAGGAGATGATGAAGAGGTGCCAGGAAAGGTGGAATGTAACTGTGTCGACAGTCCATTGTTGAATGTTGAAGAGAAACATTAAATATGAAGGTTCTACGAATGGTATCAAGGAAGAGGAAGTTGTAAAATTAAATGTATTCATTGTCTGGCTAAGACCACTAAATAAAATGTTTTTGGTATACTCTAAAAAAGTAAAACAATAATTATAAAAAATATAGACCTTTACGAAATTTTATTTTGATAGTTGTGCTTCACCTACTTAAATCTTTAAAATATACATTATTGAATCAAAAATATTGACGTGATAGGACAAAATGAACGTAATTTATTAACTAGTATTATAAATTCATTAGAGAGCACTTATTTTTGAGAGAACATCTGATGAAAATATTAAAAATACAGAATGGTTTAATCTGGCCGCTATCGTATACTCGGGCTCTTTTTGTCAGCCGTCGTCATAGCCTGACCTCTATCACTCATGTATACTGTAGCGGACGTGACGACAATCATCATGCCAGGCTAACTCTATCGAAACAAAACATCAGACAGCTGAAAATAATTGCTTAACATTATGGATGAATTGCATAAGTAGTGTCTTATAAATGAGGAATATGTGGTAATTAATTCGCTCAAGCTTTGAGTCTACACAAAAACACTGAAAATCCGTTTGAGGGAAAGCAACAGCGTAAAACTACGGAATCAATACTCGATCCCTGGTCTTTGTACTCTTTATGGCAGTGTCCTTACGGTAAAGTTAGCCACATTGATCTGAAGGCCTTCCTCGCAGATTCCGTCTGCCTCTCACGCACATTACAAAGTACACACAAACTCTCACGCTCCCATCACACAGTTTTAATGCACAGTGAGTTTCACAAGACCGTAGATTTCGCTATAGGCTGCGTGACTCACTGTGGAAACAATAGGGAATTCGATTTAGGGTTCAGAGTTTATCTGCAGTGGCTCTTAGAGGCGGCGGTTCTGGGCTGGTGGCCACTGATCACGCTGTTGCGTCCAAGAGAAAGAACCCCACTGCTCTAAAAGTCGTGAACCTGCTTTGTTTTCTGGCATAAAGCATTTCCAGGACTGTGGGTTTGCACTTACACCAGAAAAACATCAGATCTGTGTGATATTATTCAAGAAAGTAAAGACGTTAGCTCCTTAAATGTAAGTGGAACAGTGATTGAAGGGAAGCACTTTGGACGTAGTGAATGAAAATGAAAATTCTACTACGGAAATCGTGAAGTACAGCAGACTACACACTTTCTTTTTTTTTTTTTTTTTTTTTTTTTTTTTGGAATTAGAACACACTCAAACGAAATGGAGTTATGTTGATATTGGTAAATTTGATTCAAAGTAAATTAAAAGTCTTATTCTCGACATTAGTCGATATAATGGTGACCATGGCAATACTGGCCTTATAGAGCAGAGCGAGCTCCATAATTGGTGGAAAGGATGGACCGTAACTTCGTTTAAAATACATAAAAGCAGCTGCAGTTTCGCCTAGATTATCATTCCTCCTCTTACCATCTCGGATTTTAATAAAGGCCGGTGCTTCCAACGATCTTCGGTTTCTCAACGTAGAGCGCCAGCTGCCATGCGCAACTGGGGGAACAACCGCTATACCACCCAAAGCTGTTGCCCTACATTCTGATTTCTTCTGCTGTCTTTGATTCCAGAGGTTTAGCGCTTAAAATATGTAAAACTCAGGGGAGATACGCTTAGTGGCATCAAAATCTGCACTAAACCCCATTCCGTTCTTACAAGGGGTCTTGAAAAGTAAGATCCACCTCATTATGACGGGCCAAGTAACTTCTACGTGACATAGTTACATTACACTATTTTTCAATAGAGGTACCAAGACTCTGTAAGCTATGACCGGAATGTTTCAAATTCCTCGACCGTTGAAATCCGCTCCTTAGTCATGGAGCCAATCGAGACCCTCTGTGTTAACGTCGCAATCGTCGGAAAATCTGCGACTGCAACGATTCAGTTCCTCGATTGCCTGGAAATTATCTGTAGCCGATTTTGGTGGCTTTCCTTCCCAATCAGGATCACCCGCGTGTGTGCGGCCTTGGTCAGATTGTTGGCACCAGTTCGGTACGCTTGGGAGTGACACAGCACTTGGCCCGCATACCGATCATTTTCACAGTGAAACTGTATGCAGTCGAGACTTTTCGTCCACGAGGATCATGCTCTCATGCGAATCTCAACCCTGAATTACGCTTCCAGTTGGCGCGCATTATCGCTCGCACACTGTCTCGCACCTGTTATCTGTATCGCAGCTGAACTGTATCTGCAGGAAATCCAGAGTACATGATCTTTGCTGACAATGCGCCGCACCGTAGCGCTATCGTATTAACATGGGACGAGACGAGTAACATACTTTTCGAAGTCTACTCACAGTTCCCCATTTTTACTTTTAAGATGTTGAAAACGTGTGTTTACACGTTTGTGTTATGCATAATGACAATGAGAAGTGAATTGACCATCAAAATATGTTTCAAGCTTTCATTAATGGCATCTGGGCTAACTTCGACACAAGGAGCGAGGTGCGTGTTGCAGGTAACGTGAACTCTTCAGGGACGCAGTGGGCGTCTTCAATACCCACTCCAGTAACAGCTGTTGCGTCGGACTGGTTTTGCAAGCTCGGCTTCCGAGGGATGCAACAGGTGCCCAGAAAACTGGGCGGCCTTTATCTGCGAAGGACACGGCCTAACGCAATGACAAAGGCCTACAAGGCCATCTGAAGGAGAGACCGTGTGTGTGTGTGTTTGTGTGTCTGGTTCCTATGGTTTGGATCCACCAGACTCCCTATCAAGGATACCTCAACGACTAGGAAAACGGGAAAAGTACGGACAAAAACAGGAAGCACAGAAGAAGGTTTTTGATGTCTAGTCATAACAACGTCATTAGAGACCGAGCTCACTCCCAGGTAGCACGAGCATCTGGGGAAACAGGGTGTGTCCTTTTGAAAGGAAATGAAAAGTAGCCTTGATCGATTTTGGAAATCATAATATCATAATGTGAATAGAAGAAGACTGGAGTGAATTTTTCTTCTCTCGAAAGCGAGTACAGTGTGCTAACCACTATTCCACCGCGACCGGTGTTGACGACAGGGTCTGAGTGATACGGCCGGCCGGAGTGGCCGAGCGGTTCTAGGCGCTGCAGTCTGGAACAGCGCGACCGCTACTGTCGCAGGTTGTGTGTGGTGTCCTAAGGTTAGTTAGATTTTAAGTAGTTCTAAGTTCTAGGGGACTGATGACTTTAGAAGTTAAGTCCCATAGTGCTCAGAGCCATTTGAGTGATACGATGTATACTTGGAGCTGAGACAAGCGTGAAAAAATTAAAATAAGATACACTATGTGAACAAAGTATCCGTAAAACTGGCCGAAAATGACTTACAAGTTCATGGCGCCCTCCATCGGTAATGCTGGAATTCTGTACGGTGTTAGCCCACGCTTAACCTTGCTGACAGCTTCCACTCTGGCAGGCACACGTTAAATCAGGTGCTGGAAAGTTTCTTGGGGAACGGTAGCCCATTATTCACGGAATGCTGCACTGAGGAGAGTTATCGATGTCAGTCGGTGAGGCCTGGCAAGAAGTCGGCGTTCCAAAACATCCAAAAGATGCTCTATAGGATTCAGGTCAGGACTCTGTGCAGGTCAGTCCACTACAGGTATATTATTGTCGTGTAACCACTCCACCACAGGCTGTGAATTATGAACGGGTGCTCGATCGTGTTGAAAGATGCCATCCCCGAATTGCTCTTCAACAGTGGGAAATGAGAAGGTACTTAAAACATCAATGTAGGCCTGTACTGTGATAGTGCCATGCAAAACAACAAGAGTGAAAAACACGACCACATCAATACACCACCGCCTCCGAATTTTACTGTTCGCACTACACACGCTGGCAGATGACGTTCCCTGGGCATTCGCCATATCCACACCCTGCCATCGGATCGCAATATTGTGTACCGTGATTCGTCACTCCATACAAAGTTTTTCCACTGTTCAATCGTCCAATGTTAACGCTCTTTACACCAAGCGAGGCGTCGTTTTGCATTTACCGGCGTGATGTGTGGTTTATGAGCAGCCGCTAGACCATGAAATCCAAGTTTTCTCACCTTCCGCCTAATTGTCATAGTACTTGTAGTGGATTCTGATGCAGTTTGGAATTCCCGTGTGATGGTCTCTATAGACGTCTGCCTATTACACATTACGACCGTCTTCAACTTTCGGTGGTTTCTTCAGTCAATAGACGAGGCTATTGTGCTGTACGTATCCCTCCACTTTCCACTTCACTATCACATAGGAAACAATGCACCTAGGGATGTTTACGATTGTGGAAATCTCGCGTACAGTCATTTGACACAAGTGACACCCAATTACCTGACAACGTTCGAAGTCCGTGAGCTCCGTGGAGCGCCCCATTCTGCTCTCTCATGATGTCTAATGAATACTGGCAGTAGGTGTCAGCATAAGGCATTTAATATGAAAAACAGGTGTTTTTGGGGATGTCCGGATACTTTTGATCACATAGTGTAGCATTGTACGACTGTGACAATATGAATATGTCTTCACTGTTAAGCGGAATGGTACATTACATGTCTGGCCATAGCCCTTAAATTATGTATTTATACGAAATTAAGTCAGATGAATGATAGTTGCCCCTAAGGCAGTGTGGGCGCTCCGAAACAGTCGTTGTGGGACATTACACTCTACGCAGATGCAGGGGATAATGGTTGTTACTCATTAACAACGCTAAATCCGAAAGCAGCACTTACGAACGAGTCGACCAGACTCATCTTGGAAGATACTGCATCCGCAGCATCCAGGAAGGTCAAAGAGTTCACCAGACATTCAACCATGCGTCAGCATTCTGCACCGCTGCTAGTCAAAATATCGTACTGACAATGCAATTCTCGACTGTCCGGAGCATTAGTGTAAGTGGTCAGGGAAATGTGAACTGAAAAATTTTTCAGGGGCAGTAACAGAAACAACCCTCTTTACTTCTTTAGATATACTAGGTCCGGAAGGGAACGATTACACAAATGAATTACCAAAAATAGAAGGATACCGATTTTACTCATAGAAGCAGTAGTACCAAAAGAGGCACTAGTACCTGAGTAATTGAGGGATGTGTCGAAAACAGTTTTCACGTGGTTGAAATTAGTTTTTTTTTTAAGTTTCTTTGTTGGAATATTAGGTTTTTTTCCTTGTTTTCTTTCCTTTGTGTAAGAACCAAGTAGTTGTAAATATTGTACACGTTGATTATTGGACGCAAAGATGTGAGTCTTATGGCCTATTTCACCTTTCCTAGTAATTGCCTATAATTGTGAAGAATGAGTGAATAGACAAACAGATGTGTGAGAAAAGACATTTCAGATATTTTATCTATTGCTAAGGCTATCCGGAGGAATAAATTCAGTATAATAGCACAGTACCTGAAAATTCATTCAACTTCGACAAAAATCGTGAAGTATGGGTATGTTATCTAAGCACCTAAGCAGCAGTTACTAACATCTTTGACATTTCAAAATGCGTCAGTAACAAATAGGCTGGCAGGATAAGATCATTTTCTTTAAGGCAAAGGACAGCAAACAAATAATCGAAAATAAGAGGAAAGTTGAATCATCGTCTGCAGTTGACACAACACAGAAAACAACTTTACCGAAGTGAGGTTTATCACTCAGGCACATGCAAAAATGAAACACCCGAAATCATAGTTATTTTTTGTTAACAGTGTTGCACAGATTAATTGTTTTTAAAGAGTGGCATCTTGAAAACCACCTAAAGCGTTCCCGATACCTAAGTATTGGTAAGTAGCGTGTCGATAATAAGAGTACCGTTCATGGCTCGCCAAGGTCTCTCAGGTTCAAGTTGAACCAGCTGAGATATTTCTTTCTATTTTTGTGCTGGGATGTTTAAAGGCTTTGCTGTATTCCAGCCCTGTTGGTAATTTCCATGAACTCCGGGGCCTTGTTGGGGATGGTTGTCAATGAATTCGGAACACTTTCGAACGTGTGTAGACATCAATCAGGAGACATGCTGAAGCCAGCCGTTACATGAACGCTGGTCATATGAAAAAATCGTTGTAATGTGTTTGTTCTCAAGTATGTATCTGCAGTTTAGATTCTCGGGGATTTAATTATAAGGTTCAAAGTGGTTCAAATGGCTCTGAGCACTATGGGACTCAACATCTGAGGTCATCAGTCCCCTAGAACTTGGAACTACTTAAACCTAACTAACCTAAGGACATCACACACATCCATGCCCGAGGCAGGATTCGAACCTGCGACCGTAGCAGTCGCGCGGTTCCGGACTGAAGCGCTTAGAACCGCTCGGCCACCGCGACCGACTGTTATAAGGCGTGTGTTTATTAGGATTACATCCTGAAACTTCCTGGCAGATTAAAACTGTGTGCCGGACCGAGACTCGAACTCGGGACCTTTGCCTTTCGCGAGCAAGCGCTCTCCTTTCTTCCAGGAGAGCTAGTTTTGCTAGGTGCGCAGGAGAGCTTCTGTGAAGTTTGGAATGTAGGATACGAGGTACTTGCGGAAGTAAAGCTATGAGGAGGGGGCGTGAGTCGTGCTTGGGTAGCTCAGATGGTAAAGCACTTGCCTGCGAATGGCAAAGGTCCCGAGTTCGAGTCTCGGTCCGGTACACAGTTTTAATCTGCCAGGAAGTTTCGTATCAGCGCACACTCCGCTGCAGAGGGAAAATCTCATTCAGGATGATATCCTTGTTTCCTTGTGTTCTACTATCGCCCTTCCTTTGTACCTCTAACACTCAAACACACTGTATACATAATCTATGTATAAGATAGTAGATGCATCTTTATGTAACATTTTCTTTAGCTGAAAACAAGTATGTATTTGAGACCAAGGAACCTTCCCTTATACTGGTGTAACGTTAAGCCATCAGTTGAAGAGGATGACAGCCAGTGGTCAGGTATCCATGTAATCGATGCACCGTTCCTTCTTTGGATAAAGTTCACGTATAGCGATTTCTATATGCAATGCGGTCAGGCACCTTACAGAAGTGTCATTTTGAACTTATTGTATTAACAAGATCTTGCAAAATTCTCTTTACACGCAGTAAGGAACCAAAGCGTGATCGTATTTGTATCGTTTTGAAAAATACGATCGCATTTAAAAAGAACGTGTCATTTCTTCGTTCTGAGCAAAGCACTGTCACCAATATCGGTGTACTGCTACTGATTCTTTTACGTCAGACAGCGAAGGCAGTCACAGACGGTGAAGAAGATCGCGTGTTATCGCTACCACTACTACTACTAGTAGTAGTAGTAGTATTAGTAGTTTTATTCATACATGGATCACTTTTACAATATTAGATGTTTGTTTCTTTCGGTCTTAAGTCCGCAGACGTTTTCAGCAGCCCTCCAGCAGACTGGTTTCCAGCAGCCCTCCACGCTATTCTATCCTGTGCAAGCCTCTAACTAATGTGACTGTACCAACCTATAGCCTTCTGAATCTGCTTACTGTGTTCATCTCTTGGTCGCTCCCTACAGTTTTTTTCCAATACCGATCACAGCTCACACTAAACTAAACTCTTTATTCGAGGATACAGCATGACACACACTGTCAGCTGATATCAGGACGGTACCGACGTTAGTTTGTTTCCGTTTTGTATGCCACAACTTCACATTTACTTGAGTGAATAATTTTCTCAGCTGTCTTTCATAATGAGTGAGACATTAACTTCAATGAGAGGATAATCATTACTATTTACGGTATACCTTGCAGAGCATTAGCGTAAGATTTTCCATAAAACAATAAGAAAGGAAGCAGCATATTGCGAAAGTGTGGTATGAGGTGGCAGAGAAGTTTTATTATTGTTATATACTTGTGTCACATTTTTATCAACTCCCACTCTGTCATCGAAGTAATCCTTCAACGTATAGAATGGATTGGTCAACGGATACTTCTTAGATGTCTTTTCAAATAAGTTTGATTTAGTAATCTCTTCAACACCCTTAGCAACTCGTCGCTTAATTTTGTTCTTCAGCAGAAGATATTATTTTGACTTTTATGTTTCCTTGGAAAAAAAGTATGTAAAAGTTCTACATCGTGTTCCTTAGTCATGGATAGGGCTGGTTGGGCAGTAATGCTCAAGGATATTTTGTAAGTGGAGGACAAATTGATAAGTGTACTCATATAATGTAATTAAAAGCCCCAGTGTTTTGACCAGATACCTGCGGGGTTATTATTCTTATGGCTTATGGCCCTTTGGAAACTGCGCTTATATTTTGTGTTTTCGTTTCCCAGGAAATAACTCTATGGCTAAGAATTGAGTGTACATTAGGGTAGTATGTAACTAAAATACAGTGACTGTTACACTGTAACCAAGCCGAAACCCATAAAGCTCGAAACCGGTAATTAATTGTATTACATCGTAACGGTGACCGTAAAACGTAACAGCTTATAAGCTTCCTGCGCTTGCTGCATCTCTGCTGTATGTTATAGCGGCTGTTACAAGTTCACGTTAACTTCCATAGCGACATAAAATCAAACCAACCAACCAACTAGTACTTCCTGTAAACAGCTATGGTCTGACCTGTTTCACACTACCTCAGACCAAACAAACTTATAAATCCATTTCGGCAACACCAATTTCCCTTTCACTGTACTGGAACAAAGTATCTTCTGCGGTTCCACAGTTAAGAATCATCACGTTTCCACCTCACGCTCCAGACGTGACTTTCACCAAAATTACCTTCCGGAACAATCATCTCTATTGTACGGCTCTTTCCCCGAATTTTCGTGTTTTGTGCTCTTACCAGGTGTTCAGATTGAGAAACCTCATTGTAATGCAATATGACTAAAGTTTCGTTCGGTCTTGGGTTGCATCAGGTTCAACATTTTTGATTCTCTCCTTTCCGGTCCCAGACACTCCATCCCTCTGTTTCGCACCCTCTGACAGTCTAATAACACACTCACTCATTCTCTCACTTTCCTTTACATTATTTTGCTAAAATTGCTATACTTACCACTGTATTCATAAAGTTATCCTTAATGTACAAAGAAGGAAACTACAAACGATTGTTTCTGCTGTTAGACATGATACTTCTAGTCAAAATTCATCGCAGTGGTATGTGAACAACGCGCTCCTCCTTTATTGTTTTATATATTATCCTGCAGATGTTTATCAGGTTTTATGTAGGCATGTCTTTTAATACAGCAAATTATTAGCTGCCCTGCCTACACTTACAGAGCAATTCAGTTTCTTCTGACAGCACTAAGGGTTGGAGCACATTTGTTTCCAGACGAGACACACAGCACATACCATAGTCATTTGAACTTTTGTGGAGATTTTTTTCAGAGATAGCGATATAAAGATAAAAGTTAGTACGAAATTAAATTAATTTTGCAGTGAGCAACGGGTCATTTACAGGAAATACTCAGAAAATATCGCTGAGTTGCATTCAAAATTTTGTCACTGTATCTCTGGTTTAGCCTCCACTGAAGAGGAACGAAGTGCGAGGGGCTGTTAAAAAGTAAAACCTACGAATTTTTTTATGAAGATTCTTAACGCTTTTCAAATAAAACAGACGTTATCAACATTCTACATCTTTAATATTCATATCCATATGTTTGCACCGCTCACTGCTAGAAGGCTCCTAATTGTGTCTTGTGACATGCCTGTGTGTAACGTAACTATGTCGGTACCCGAGAGGCATCATGCTGTTGTCGAGTCTCCAGTTCTAAGAGTTCGTTCACACTTGGAGAACCCTCTACTGTAACACGACGGTGTTAGACCATACACGGGCGCTGCGACACCTACAACAATCCGACACCTAGGTTTCACTGTCATCGATCATCCTCCATACGGATTCGCCTTGGCCCCATCCGATTTTTATCTGTTTCCAGAACTTAAAGAACACCCCTTCGAGGACTTCACTTAGATATTGCTCAAGCGCTGCAAGTAGAGGGGAGGCTGTGGCTCTGTAAACAAGTTCAAAGATTCTACAGTGATGGTTATCAAGAAACTGGCCACTCGTTGCGAGAACTGTGTTTGTCGCCATGTTGACTATGTAGAGAAATAAATATATATTAGGTCTACAACTTTGCTTCCGTCGTTTTGCAACAGACGGCAATAGCGGCAAGTGGGGTTCAGGTGGTTGGTCATAGTTGTAATACAATAAGCTTAGGCATCTGTAAACATAATTCCATAAAAATATTAGTCGATTTGTGATTGAATCATAAGGTTATCCTTGATTAAGTACGTCAACTTACGTACCCATTTATCGCCATTTGCGGGAAGTTTTAATTTTCTGCTTTAACATGAAGCAATCGGAGGCTGTTGCTCTTAAAATGCTGGGTAATATGGTGGAAGAACGTGCAGAGAATGTTTTCAACGCCTTATGACAGGTGATTTTGATGTCGAAGACCGGCATGGCGTTGGAAGTCAACGTTTTCTTAGCTACTGAAACAGACGAAGACAGCCACAGGAGATCATTATCGAAAACAACTGATGCATTCGAACCCACAAACGGCCACAATACAGCGACAGACACCTAAAGGTAATTTTGCAGCCGATCAGTGCTCGACCCCATGTCGCAAAACCCGCCAAAATATACACAGAAACGTTGAAATGAGAAGTCCTATCCATCCCGCCGTTTTCTCCATACGTTGCTCTCTCTGACTACCACCTTTTTCGATCAGTGGCATACAATTTGGCTGACAGTATATGAACAAGTGCAAAACTGAATCGATTCATGGATCCCCACAAAAGATGCCCAGTTCTTGTGCCACGGGATTCGTAAGCTATCCGAAAGATGGGACAGTGTAAAAAACTGGAACTGTTTCAGGTAAGTAAATGAGTCCCGGTTACCAATTGGACGCGACCGACCAATCCAGTTAAGATCCGTCTGCGTACAGCAAGCGGGCATCGGGTTCCCAGAATCTCGGACAGGAGAACTGGTGGACGTGCTTTCACTGACCAAGTGACCGCTTTCACCGATATTTGGAGCGTTTGCCGGCTGCCCGTAACCCGCTAATGGTAACACGCTACTGACCGGTCGGAGAGAGGCTGAACTACATCTCTGACTCTGTATAAGAGTTCGATAAAGGGACGACCACAAGAGCTATTCTCTAGCTGTTGCAGAGCAGGTGAGCCGAGGAGACTTGTCTATATAAGCCTGTTAGACCCAAGGAACTCACCGAACTGGACAACAGTGTAGAATTATTGCGAGTATTCACTTGAATTGGAACAACCAGGTGGCAGATTAAGCTTTTGATCTGCGCAAAAGCATTATCCTTGACAGAAGAACGTTCGCAGGTCATTAACGTATGATTGGTATTTGACATTTTAGACTTCGAAAGAATATTTAGAAATTTGACAAGCATCATGGACGTGGTAAATTATATATTTGAGCATCTATTGTGCCTTACAGTATGGTACAGCATACAAACTTGGGACGTTTTGTGGCGCAGTTAATTTAGGCAAAAGGAGCATAAATCAGCAACTGATTTTATTTCACGGTTTTGAGGTTTTGAGGGATAGTATTTAAAGTAAAACACTTGACGACTATGTATTACTAGATTGTTAGTACATTGTTCAAGCAAATGATTGTTTTTACCTTTTTATCGAGTGTATGTTTTATAATTGTTCCACTATCCATGATGATAGCTTCCAATGAAATCAAAGATACAACTGGTGACAGTCCATAAAATTTTCTGTGCAGTCAGTACTGAAAACATAGTTGATGATATTTGCGCAATCACTTGACGAAATTTTCCAGTGATGAAGGAACTAGACTGCTCTGCAAACCGTAAGGATGAGATACAGTTCCATAAAATATTAAACACTTGGTGAAAATTAATGAAAAATCGGGAGCGTGTTGCCACAGGTCTCCTAGTCGTCACGGTAAATGATGACAGGCAAAACAGATGAAGGATAAAGATGTATTAAAATTCTTGACCACAGTTTCGGTATATCTAAATACACCTTCATCGGAAGGAAAATACACTAAAATTACATCCTGCAATGGAGATTAATAAAACAACTGTGCCAAAGGCGTCGTCTGTAGTTAAAACATCATCTCCATTTACACAACATAATTATGGAAAGAGGGCCGATACGAACACAGCTTAGCATCAGTACTTCGTCTATCTAGTGTAGTCCAGGTGACCATCATAAGTCACTGGGACGTCAGTGTAATTGTTGTCAGTGTTAGCGTAAAAGTGTCATACCTGTTCGTCCTATTGCGTGTTTATTTGATTTACCTTCTGTAATTTATTCTAGCAGTTGTTCCTCTGTACAGTCTCCTCCCCCTCCCTTCCCCTGAGTGGTGTTCCCCCTCCTACACCCCCTACCTCTCCCATTCTGCCCCTCAGTGTCTCTGTATTCTTTCCTGCCTTGTCTTCTCTCTTCATCTCCCACCCTGCCCGTCTCCTGCCTCTTGGGGCGCCCCCTGTCCTCCCTTTTTCCTCTTCCTCCTCATCCCCTCTCCACTCTTTTTCCCTCCTGTACAACCTCCACTTCCTCGGCAGGTCCCTACCAGTGTTTTTTTTATATTCATTGTGTTGCATCGTTTCCAGCGGTTTTGTTTTTTAAGTGTCTTGCTCTGTGTGAATTTTATACTGTGGCCGACTTTTACCTTGTGTTTGACTCCAGTGGTTTTAAATATGCAACAAATTGCCAGCTGTGTTTTTTTAACTTTATGTCGACTTTTTAATTGTCCCTCAATGTCCCAGTATTAGTGTATAACTCCCATCATCTCCATTTACTGTATTTTTATGTCCCTCTTTCCACCCTCGTTTTTTACATAAGAGTTCCCCATGTATTTTTGTTAAAGGCATTTGGGTGAAGTGCGGTACACTGTGTCGCTGCCAGCCATCCCCTACCCATAAGGGGTAGGGGAATGAAATTGCAATAAAGAAAAAAAAAAAGCCTCGGTCGCACTACAAGAGCTGCACTAGCAGACGAGCCGTGATATAAACTCTACAGCAGTGACTTCTTAACTTGTGTGATTTGCTTGCATGTAAATTGTGTGTATCGAAGGACACTGATTATTTTCATGTCGTCATTTGCTTGTGACTCATCTTTGTAGAAGCGCAAGCTAAGTATTGTCAGTTTAACATATTGTTATCAACTCCGTTAATACGATTTGCTTGAACTGTTGTTTAGCTACCCGACAAAGTGGCTTCCTAGGCACCCAATATTACACGAGTAGGAAGGATCCCACACTATTCCTTTGTCGCATCATTGTAATAATCGTGCGAACTTAATCATTTGCTCTCATTGTTCCCTCCTCTCGTTGTTTTTTCGTTTGCCATCTTTGGTCATATGATTTTCATTATTTTTATATATTAACGTCGATTTCATTTTGTCTGTTCCAGCATCTTATGTTTTCGTACACAAGTCATGCTAAGCGTGGCAAAAAACAATAATCTGGAGTATTTGGACCACAAATTGAATGGGAACAACAAATGGGTAGACACGATGGAGAAATATATCGTCAGAAAAAAAACGGTGAGATAAGTTATAAGATATGCATACATGTTCTGTTTGAATGTTGCATGCTTTCTGGAGACATGTGCCATCGATAAATAATATGACAAGATGAAACACTTCAGAACCTTTACGGAGCTTCTAGATCCATCAGAATCTTCGAGTAATCAAATATCAGTTTGCGGCACTAGTGACAGAATGTCTTTTAACATCCAAGCGCTGTGGGTGCGAGCACTCGTATTGTAGCCTCATATTGCACCATAACTGGTGCACACTACTACAGAATCTGTTGAAAATTTGAATATTAGCCACAACATTCTGTGTCACACGTGTGAAAGAGATTAAGCCAGAATGATGGTGTTACAAAATGGCTAGTATAATTATGAACAAAACTATTTGTATGTGAAAGCTCTTAAGGTATTTTAAATAAGTTCAACGTTATTAACATTCTACATCATTATTCTTTATGTTTAAACATTTCTGAATATAGTCACCAAGGGAACGGACACATTTCACCCAACGAGAGACCAGTTTGTTGATAACTTCACGGTAGAATGTATGATTTCGTTGACGTAGCCACAACCTCACCTCTGCTAGCACTGCTTCTTCACTGACAAAGTGAAGTCCTCGAAGGTGTTCTTTAAGTTTTAGAACGAGATGAAAATCGGATAGGACCATTTCGGGATTGTATGGAGGATGGTAGTGAATGCAAGGCGTCGGGTTGTTGCAGATGTCGCAGCCCTCGTGCATACAGCGGCACTGCCATGCTGAAGGAGCGGCTGCTGCATGTGTGGACGAACTCTTCCAATTCGAAACTCGATCACAGCACGATGTTTCACACGCAGCGACATAACCACGTTACACACAGCCATGTTACAGAGTACAGTTAGGAGCACTGAAGCTGCAGAGGACTGCAAATATGTAGACACGAAGAACAGACATGCAGAATATTAATAACGTTAGTTTTATTTTAAAAACCTTAAGAGTTTTCACACAAGAAGTTCGGAGGCATTACTTTTCAGCACGCCCTCCTATAATCATACAACGCTCTGCAGAGTTATAAGTCTTTTTTGTTTTGGTTCACCCGGCAATTACTAAAGTCTAATTTTTCCAAATAGGCGCTGACATACTTGCTAGTGACGAAATGGGTTGGACTGTATTTAGAAGCAGCGCGGGATTAGCCGAGCGGTCTAGGGCGCTGCAGTCATGGACTGTGTGGCTGGTCCCGGCGAAGGTTCGAGTCCTCCCTCGGGCATGGGTGTGTGTGTTGGTCCTTAGGATAATTGAGGTTAAATAGTGTGTAAGCTTAGGGACTGATGACCTTAGCAGTTAAGTCCCATAAGATGTCACACACATTTGTACATTTTTTTGTAGTTAGAAAATTTCTCCTGGAAAGAATATTCTTAATTGATGTATGTAGGGTGAGCGTGCGTTAAGTAAATAATGGTGTTTTACTGCATATAATTTTGGATTTTACAATTTGCATAGAACTTAGCAGTATTAATGATGCATATAAACCTAGTGGGTTTTGTAAAAGAAACCATATTTAATCCTAAGAACTTGAGAAGCTACTTTAAGTAGCTAGAGGTGGAGTATAAGTTTTCTTACAACAGTTCACTGACGTGCCATAACAAGAAACAAAAGAACTGTCTCACGACCTGAGCAGTTGCACAGTGATTAGTCTGGAATAGTTGTTGGCACGTTAGCTTGCTGGAATCTGACTGTGTAACTGTTTCTGTAAAAGACTAGTCTTTCAAACGGACTAGAACAATATGCGAGCAGTATCGCCACACGTCGTCGAGGAATGAGTGCTAGTGTTCGAAGAATGCTGATTCAATCACTGAGGACTTTATATAACAGAATATACGACGACCCCTTCAAGAAGTGTAGAAGCAACATTCCCCATATCTCTATGCTTGGCAACGTAAAACTGATGACTTCATTACAGACATAACAAAATACTAAGCAAAAATAATGAATACAACAATGTTTTTAATCCCTCTAATGTAAAACAGGCGACACGGAAACCATTTTTAATGCCTACGAATACACCGGGTGACCCAGAACTCTATCGACGAACTATCAGAGGTGGTAATATGGGACAAACAAGAAAAAAAAGTCTGGTAAACGAAGGTTCTAAAACGAATATCTTAAGAGGTACAGGCAGTTCTTCATCTTCGCTACTGTGAGACACATATTTCTCCTCAAAGCTCTTAGCTTTCGATATTTTGAGAAGTCGTAATACGGACCAAAATAAAATCAGAAATTTGCAGTAAACATTGGTTCTAAAATGATCTTTCAGAACTAGTTCATCTTCGCTACTGCTGTTCTACTCAATCAGTGCCCATAGCTCGTAAGGTACGTATTTTAGGCCGGCCGAAGTGGCCGAGCGGTTCTAGGCGCTTCAGTCTGGTTAGGGAAAAAAGAAAAAGAAAAAAACACTGATAACTTCCGGTATGGCACCGCCATTTCGCTGTTCTCGGTTTACCTGCCTAATCCGATATCACACTTCAGCCCGAGTAACTCTGCGTTAACCGCGCAGCGGTTACGGAGTTCGGCTCTTCCGCGCTGCAGCATTCGACACGAGTTCTCGGAGAGAGCGCTGCCGAGCGCCAGAATGAGATTCTCCTTGCCTGAGCTCGTCGCACTGAGGGTGGGCAGACGCAAGAGCGCGACTTTTATACGAACAGTGCATCAACTCTCTGTTGTTCGTCAAATCAAAATAAGCGATATACCGCTGTATTCACGTTCTAACAATGTATTGCGTTTCTCGTTGCATTGACGTTTGGAATTACTAGAACGGTTATAACACTAAACATATTGCACGCGACTACTTCATACTCTGTTGAAGATTGCATTAAAATACACAGCGGCATAGTATGTAGAACCCCTGCAAATATACTTAGTCAGAACATAACATAAGTAAAATAGGAAACGCTAACAAAATAAACATGGTACTGAAAGTCATGAGCAATATTATTTGCTAACTGGCTACAATGATTATGCCGTTACAGTTTCAGGTTGCCTATCTAACGGATTACAGGGGTAACAAAAATTGATTTTCATTATTTATTACAATTATCAACCGAATTTTACACATTTTTAAATCCTGTCATAATGTGCTCATTAAGAGTTACAATCATGTGTTAAATGTTTAACACATAAGACAGGTATTAAAGTTAGGAGCCGTGTGTACCTCTGGACGCAGCGTAACTCACGGCACGTCAATTACCCAGACCATTTCTCCAGTATCAGGGAATGAGCGCATTTAGCGACATTCAACCAACTTTACACAGAATGTCAAACTTTTTGAAAACTATTTCTCGCTGACTCTCCCCTAGGATAAGAAAAGATTATCGCTTACTACAGTTTCGCTGTTCGTGCAGTAGAGATTTAGCAATAGGCGTGACGTTTTAAACTACAGTGCTACTAACTCTATTCACAAATAATTTTCCAGACAGTATCCTCATTTACAAAATTATATCATTGGACGACAAATAGCTGAAGAAATGTCATCAACACCGATACTGCGTGAAAACCTAGATTTTCTCAAAATGGAACGCAATGTACCTGAACTATACTCAGTATCCAGTGTTCGATTACGAGAAAACACAGCGACTTCCATCAAACTTTAAACATAGTTTCAGCAATCTCCATTGATTCCAAAGGCTTTCTCGCTTATAGATCCATAAAAGTCACAAAAGAAAAAGAGTTTATATCTTACTAAATGTTCGTTGTACGGGCGGCAAAATCTCAAGCGTCAAGTTTTAATTTATTATTTCTTTGCTACTAAACCCATTTTGCAGACAGTATCCACAAATATCACTGATGATGAAACTTCCTGGCAGACTAAAACTGTGTGCAGGACCGAGACTCGAATTCAGGACCTTTGCCTTTCACCGGAAAGTGCTCTACCATCTGAGCTACCCAAGCACGACTCACGCCCCGTCCTCACAGCTTTACTTCTGCCAGTACCTCGTCTCCTACCTTCCAAACTTTACAGAAGCTCTCCCGCGAGCCTTGCAGAACTAGCACTCTTGAAAGGATACTGTGGAGACATGGCTTAGTCACAGCCTGGGGGATGTTTTCAGAATGAGCCATGTCTCCACAATATCCTTTCTTTCAGGAGTACTAGTTCTGCAAGGTTCGCAGGAGAACTTCCGTAAAGTTTGGAAGGTAGGAGACGAGGTACTGGCAAAAGTAAAGCTGCGAGAACAGGGCGTGAGTCGTGCTTGGGTAGCTCAGTTGGTAGAGCACTTGCCCGCGAAAGACAAAGGTCCCGAGTTCGAGTCTCGGTCCGGCACACGGTTTTAGTTTTAATCTGCCAGGAAGTTTCATATCAGATCACACTCCGCTGCAACCTGAAAATCTCATTCTGGAAACATCCCCCAGCCTGTGGCTAAGCCATGTCTCCACAATATCCTTTTTTTCAGGAGTGCTAGTTT
This sequence comes from Schistocerca americana, assembly GCF_021461395.2. Lineage (NCBI taxonomy): Eukaryota > Metazoa > Arthropoda > Insecta > Orthoptera > Acrididae > Schistocerca > Schistocerca americana. Next base: position 155,205,506 of record NC_060126.1, on the reverse strand, counting down.
TGCAAGGTTCGCAGGAGAGCTTCTGTACAGTTTGGAATGTAGGAGACGAGGTACTGGCAGAAGTAAAGCTGTGAGGACGGGGCGTGAGTCGTGCTTGGGTAGCTCAGTTGGTAGAGCACTTGCAGCGAAAGGCAAAGGTCCCGAGTTCGAGTCTCGGTCCGGCACACAGTTTTAATCTGCAAGAAGTTTCATATGAGCGCACACTCCGCTGCTCATTCTGAATCACCGAAGATAGTTACAAAATTATATCACTATACGACAATCACTTGGGGTCGTGTTTCATATAATTTTATAACTTTGCCATAACCATCAACGAGTCCTAATGTCAAACAATGGACAATGTGGCTAAATTCCTGTTGTTTCAAACTCAGTCTATCGATGAATAATCTGGAACTAACAAAACCAAAATAAATGTGATTTTGCATCTTCGAACCATTGAGGTTTTTCTACCTTGACGTCAATTATTAACTCATTAACTCACTAGTAATATAATCAGACCTCTGAAGATGTTTTATACAACTAAGCTCGTTTCTTTAAAGAATCGGAGGTGGGAGGATTACGGGTGAATTATAAACGAACAAATCAATGATGTCAGTTACCAAGATTCCAATAAAAATTATCGCGTCTCCTGTAAACATAGGGCCATAAATAAGAAGTTCTGGATAAATGAACTAGGGTATACAAAACATTCTGTTTACATTTTGTAAATCATTGCACAGTAAGGGGGAACAAGTCAACAAAACAAATATCTTGAACGACGTAAACGGAAAGGTCGGGAAAGAAATAATAGGTACCTACAGCGCTTGTCAAACACTTATCGTCAAAATTGGAAGAACGGTAAAAGATCCTAAGCTCAGTGCTTTAAGATGAGTAACTAGTGGTAGAAAATGAACGTTTTAAGTGCTACGAAGTTTTGAGTGAGCAATTTGGGTGAGTTAAAACATAATATGATACCCTGAACAGAATTATCTACTCCATGCCGACCAGTATGGGTTCCCGGAAATATAGGTCACGTGAAATCCAGTTTTTCTTACCTGACATCCTGAAAGCGAAGGATATGGCGTTTCTTGACTTCTAAAAACCACAAGGCTCGTTACCACATCATTTATTAATAAATGGACTGTCATGAGAGGTGTACGTGTGTTTGCCGATGGGGATATTCAGCTGTCAAATAATTATTAAAGTTCATGGTGAAACCTTCAGTTATCCCTTATTTTGCACAATTAGCTACTAGTTTCGGTGAAATAACCATCTAGCTAAACTGGCATAAACGGCTGTCGTTTATGCCATCTTAGCTTGATAGTGGTCATTTGACCGAAACTAGTAGCGAAATACGCAAAATAAGGGACAGCTGAAGGTTTCACCATGAATTTTAACTATCATATGAGGTATGAAACGAAATTCAGGTTAATGATCTCCGTTCAGGGAGCACGCAGCATATTATCTTGAATGAAGTCTCATCCACAGAGGAAGAAATTTCTGGCGTCCACCAAGGTTCTGTCTCCGGACTTTTACCGTACATGTCGTATGTTGATGACCCATATATATTAATTTTAATAATAACAGACTTGTTGCAGCTGATGTTATTGTGTATAATGAAGCTGCACAAATATCGAGTCAGATTCTGATAAAATTAGCAGTTTACTTTAAATATACGGAAAAGTAAAGTAATGTACTTCACGAACCATAGAAAAGTGGTATCTTACGACTAAAATTAATTCAAATACCTCAGAATAACAATTTTTATAGGATTGAAATAGAATGATTACATACGATTAGATAAAGCAGCAGGCAGACTTCGGTTAATTGATAGGATACTGGAAAAATGCACTTTATCAGGGAGGTAGCTTACAAACAACACGTACAACGCTTCCTACAATATTGTTCAAGTGTGTGGGACCCATCCCAAATATTGACTAATAGGGGATATTGAAAGTCTACAGAGAAGGGCGACAAGAAGCTTCGCAGGTTTATGTAACTCACGGAAATACTAAAATACTGAAAAAAACCTGAACCGGCAGAGGATCGAAGATACATGCAAACCATCGCGCAAAAGCCTTCTTAAGTCAACTTTATTAAATGAATGGTCGATAAGTATACTTCATCCCTAACGCATTCCTCCCTAAGGGATCGCAAGGCGAAGTTGAAACTAATTGCGGAGCGCACACAGACAGGTAAATAGTTTTCTTATCGTGATCCATAACCGGTTGGAACCGGAAGAAACCCAAACATTTGATACAAATTTGAAAACTGCTTATGTCCCATAAGAAGAACTGACGCTTAGACTTTGGCGGCGCTACATTGACAAGGGTACAATCAGACCTGTTAATAGCGGATTTTGATGAGTCTTAGGTATGTTACAAAGGGATCTGTCCTGAGTGAATTTTTAAACGACGGCCACTTAAGAGAAAATAGACTTTGAAGTTTTATGTTGTTACGTTAGCTCTGTCTAAACCGAGTGAGTTTAGTCCAGCGGCTAAGGCGACCCCTGGCCACTTTGCCCCCTGGACCATACTCCTTAAGAAATGGTTACATGGTTACCACGCTGACGACAGATCCGTAAAAGTCCATATCCTTCATACGTATTTTATTTTTCAATTTCATCATACAAAATATCGTGCAAAATTATTCCAAAATAATCATTTTCTCTGTAGTCAGTTAATTAATAAATCCGTTATTACAGCAAACTTTCTTCAAATGTATATTTAGTTTGTTGCAGAACAGATTACAGTACCGTCTTACCCGCTGTCGTTTGTTGTGCTACAACCGAATTCCACATTCTCTTTGTCGTAGAACCAACCGAAAACAAATTTGTAGAGAATTACGCACATTTAATGAAAGCTAATGCCATGCACAAACACGGATTTTCATAAGCGACACCGTAAACCACAGCTCGTTTCAGTTTAAAATGACCGATATTTCTTCTTTCCATCTGCATGTTTTTAATGATTCTTGAGAAAATAAGAGCTCTAAATTGACGCATAATTAATGAACGTATGTTTATGGAATATTCCCTCGAAGCGATTTGTCTCTTAGTCTTTAGGACGTCGGGCGAATTTTGAATTCTTTTTTCTTGTAAGATTAAACATTGCTGCAAATATAAACATCACAGGATTGGAAGAGTACTTTTGGATGGGATGATTTTGGAATAATTTTTCGTGTCATATGCTATTTAATGATATTTGGCACAATTAAATCGAGGAGAAAGAAGGGCACGGTTAGTATTTGTATCTGTATTGTCAGCGTGGTAACAGTGAATCTTTTACCTTTACGCTACTCTCGGATTGTGGAAACTTGACTATGTTATGCGTATAGTAAGTAAGCACAAAATTTCCAGATCTATTTTCTCGGCAACTAGGGGCCGTCGAATGAAAAGCCGCTAGCCAGGTGCTTAGCACAGGTCGCTCTACGATATACAATTATTGAACCATATGAAAAAAACACTAAGTTAGTTACAAAATATGGTGTACACACACTTTACTCAACATGTAAACGTCACTACAGATATTCAGATTTAGGTTATGACATGTTTGATACGCGTGCCATCGTTGGCGATGATGTGGCGCAGACGAATAGCGAAATTCTGCATGATCCGCTGAAGTCTATGGCCTCCTGAATGGCCTTTATCAACTCAGCAATGGTTTCGGGGTTGTTGCTGTGCACCTTGTCTTTAATATAACCCCATGAAAAGGAGTCTCGTGTGTTAAGATCGGGAGAGTATGGCGGCCAATCGAGGACCATGTGAGTGGCCTCTGCGGACACCAGAGTCAGAAAGCTGTCCAAAAATTGTGCTCCAACAGGACATCAAACACTCCCCTGCTTCGATGGGGTGGAGCACTGTCCTGCATGAACCACATCTTGTCGAAATCTGGGTCACTCCTGATAATGGGGATGAAATCATCTTTGAAAATCTTCATGTAGCGTTCGGCAGTCAACATGCCATCATGAAATATCACACAGATTATTCCGTGACTGGACATTGCACACCACACAGCCATCCAGTGAGGGTGAAGAGATTTCTGGAAATGAAATTCGGATTCTCAGTCCCCAAATGCGCCAATTTTGCTTATTGACAAACACATCCAAACGAAACTGGGATTTGTCGCTAAATCAAATCCTAGTGCGCGTACTAATTCCCACCATATCCCGCGGACAACTGTGCAGTTTGAGTGTCCTAACGCAAACCTTTCAGAACTTATGGCGATTTTATTTCGGATAGTTCAATAATTGTCGCCCTGTACCTAAGGCCTATTAGAACCTATCATTAACAGCTCTGATGGTCCTCTTGCGAGAAACAAAACACTATGCTCTCAGACGTGTTCACAGCACGTGGGAAAAGCATAGGGCAGAGTAATTGGATAAACTGGATGCGCAAAGCTGGTACGAGAGTGCGGCGCAAACTTTTGAGACGTGCCTCGTGGATACTATGGTGGAAGAGCGAGATACATAATCGCGCAGCTTGGAAGGGCTGTGTGACGAAACTGCTGCAATGCGGAATTTGAGGGAGGGGCTGGGTGAGCGTATTACGCCTCAGCAACGGCGGCGGAACGGCACGCAGCTATCTGGCGCAGATCGGCGCCTGGACACGCTGAGAGCGTTCGCGCTCCAGCGCTCCAGGGACTGGTCTTGCCTCCAAACGAGGCGGTGCGGTGTCTGCAGGCGACCTGCTCTCCAGAGGTCAGCAGCGGGCAAGTTAAAAGTCATCACTGCTGCTGAGTAATTAATTCACGGCGTCACCTAAGCTCACCAGATACAATATTAGTTACTTAAAAGAACACACTGGCTGCTGCTTCTTCACGCTGTAGGTGGCGCAGAAATGGTACAAGCCTCCACCGGTGATGTAAGTCACGGCCGTGAAGTGGTTTGTATAGGAGTGTCGAATCTTGGAATACTTTTCAGGCATTTGGTTCCAGCCCGCCCTTCAGTAGCTGTTTAATGTATTTTGTTATTCCATTTTGAAGTCATAGTATACAATGTATGTGCTCTGCAATCTTTTTCTGTAATCACAAAAAAGTACGGTTTCTCCAAATCTTAAATCATTTGCAAGGTTCAACTTGATCGGGTATCTTGGAACAAGCATTCTACTGTAATTTTACAATCGAGAAAATCTTGTCAGCACTGAGTTTAATGGTCTCTGTGTAGCATTATTACTTAGCGACAGACGAATAATCAGAAACTTAAATCAAATGAGGAAGGGATACTATATAAAACTAGTTACAAGCTACAAACATTTTAAAATAAAAGCTACTAACTACTGAGACTACTTATTATTTTGAAACGAAATCTTTTAACAGTCAAAAGCGCATTAATTAATATTTTTTACTGACGACCGTTTTCGACAGTTGAAACTGCCATCTTCTGATCTTCAAACGTCGAAACCGATCTTTAACAATAAATATTAACTAATTCGATATTAACTATTGAATATTTTTCATGTTAAACATAGGTCGCTCGTTCCATATTATCAATATGGGAAACTTCAAACAAATTTCTATTTGCGAGACAAAGAAAATTGTCAAAACATTAAAGAAACTCAGTTTCTTTCTGAATGTCAAGTGTTTACGGTAAAATGACCTTGTGTCTTGAAGTAAAAGATGATTCACGACTGATGAAATCCACACGTTACGTAACTAGTTTTAAAAATATATTGAATTTTACTTGCAATAAAATTCTGTAACCAAAGAGCTTTAATATCATCAAAATATTATAAAGCATTTAAATATGTAGAACTTGTAACATTTACAAACTCCACACAACAAGAAACTTCATGTCTCAAAAATAAATAAATGTGGAAAATGACTGATACTGCTTACGTTTGTTTGTTATTCGCGCTTCTTTACGTGACTGTGAAATCAGTCACTGGACGAAACATATACCAGGAAACATCACGTGTTCCTAGATACACTCTCCTCCAGTTACAGCACTACCCCTTCTGCTAGTTGACTGCATGGTTGTGGATACAGGAGCATCATGCCGATAGAACTCAATACATAACATTAGCGAAATAAAATCGACAAGCATAAATGTATATTAATTATTCACCGAAGCGGATGATGGGAACGCAGCCGAATGTAGTGATTATGACAATAATAAATGAAATAATATCAGCCTGCAATTATGGTTTTGGAAGTTTTATTCCTTGATCGATTTACAGACATCATGCGTCTTCGTGACAAGTACCGTAGTAGACATCTAGTCGACTATTACGTATTAATTTCTCATGTCACACAGAACGTGGGGTGTATACAACTGCCTTTCGGGTGAAAACCTATTGTGATCTGGGAAACTAATACCCAACCGCCGATTACATGTGTACTAAGGTACATCAGAAGATGACACGTGCGCTCTCGTAATAGAAAATGGGATACAAGTTATAAAACCATAACTGCAGGCAGATATCATTTTATTTACTATTAATAAAAATAAAGATAATTTCGTAAGTCTCTTAAGGGAATATAGCAGGGGCGCTGTAATTTACAATTTATGTTAATGATGTCAAAAATGTTCAAATGTGTGTGAATTCCTAAGGGACCAAACTGCTTAGGTCATCGGTCCCTAGCCTTACACACTACTTAAACTAACTAACGCTAAGGACAACACATACACCCATGTCCGATGGAGGACTCGAACCTCCGGCGGGAGGGGATTAATGATCTAATGGACGTATCTACATCTGCATCTAATGTACATGTACACCCCGCACGATACCTTACGGTGTGAGGCGGAGGGTATTTCGTCTACCATTGTTACTTCCTGCCACTTGTTCAGTTTGCCTGTTTCAGTCACGAATGCTCGTAAATTTACGCATGAGCTCAAATCTCTCTAATTTTACCTTCATGTAATATTCGCAGAAGGAAGAAAGTTGCAAGAAGAAGATTGTAAGAAGTTTGTGGAGTAATGTTTTATCTTAGTCTGAGGTGTGTAAAGTGTTATTTCTACATGGCGATGTATGCAGACAAATGTAATGCTTTTCCATGTTGGTTTTACATGAGCTTGACAATGACAAGTAGTCGAAATTAGCTATTCGCATGACTAGATAAAAATCATTTACTACGGACTGGAGGCTGCAGATCCCTACGAAGACAACATTTAAAAAAATGTGTTGGTTGACTCTTCTAGAAACGTGCGGTGTCGAAACTTCAAATGTAAACCACGCTGTAGTGCAGAATGCCTCTCTTGCATCTTCTGCCACTGGCATTGACTGAGAATCTGTGTGTTGCTTCCGTGCTTACTAAATGTTTATACCCAAATGCGCCGCTCTTCTTCGGATCTCCCCTATCCTCTATGAGTCCTGTTTGTTATGCATCCCAGACTGATGAGCGACAGCCTATCAATGGTCGAACGACTGTTTTATAAGCTACCTCCTGTGTGTGGACACTATTGCAGCCTCCGTAAGGCCACTCGCGGAACTTGGTGTTGTCTATTAGAAGACTGTACGGAAATGGAGTACAACTTGCAAACGGTCCATGATTGATGTATAGACAGGTATTCGATTCTGAACGTAAATAAACATAAAGTATTGCTCACGGACGAGCGAAGAGCTGCGTTACTGTCAGAGTACACTATTGACGATAAATCACTAGAAACAGTAGCTACCATAAAATAGAGTTACCATTCGGTACGACCTAAAGCGGAATGACTACATAAACAAATACCAGGAAAATCAGAGGCCATAGCGTGATTCGTAGGGAGATGCTTAAGGTAGTGGTAGTGGTGGTAAGTTCCTATGGGACCAAACTGCCGAAATCATCGATCCCTAGGCTTACACAATACTTAATGTGACTTATTAAACTAACTTACGCTAAGTACAACACAGACACCCATGCCCGAGGGTGGACTTGAACCTCCGACGGGGAGGAGCCGCGCGAACCGTGACAAAGTGCGTCAGACCGCACGGCTACCCCGCGCAGTGATTCTTAAGGAAATGTAATTCAGTCACGAAGGAAATGGTTTGCAAAACACTCGTTCGAACGATCACTGAGTGTTGTTCTTCAGTATGAGACCCTCACCAAGCAGGAATAGTGGGAGAGAGAGGGAGAGAGGATCCAATGAAGAGTAGCATCATGGTATCATTTAGTTGGCGCGAAGGCGTTACAGAAGTGGTCAGCAAACACTAGTAATAGACACTACAAGAAAGGAGTTGTGCATGATGATAAGGTTTACTGTTGAAATTCCAAGAAACGTCAGGTGACACATTACTTCGTCCCACTTAAGTCCCGCAAGACAAGAAAATTAGAGAAATTAGATGTCATACGGAGCTTTACCAACGATCATTATTCCCACCCGCGATTCGTGAATCGAACAATAAAGGGAAAGGGGGGAGGGGGAGATAGCGTTATCAGCGGTACTCTCTGCTTGCAGAGTGTAGAGGTAGGTGTGGATCTGAGAAAGTGTTTGTAGCTCTGCACTGTATGCATATGAGCTATTCGCGAGAAATTCAGATTAAGAACGTATCCACCACAGCTATAAAGGTACCTGTAGTACGCAGGGGGCGTAAAAGATTCAGGACGCCAGATGAAGCTCCCACAGGATGACATGTACTGGGAGAAAGTCGATGCTGGGTCATCGGGGGCCCTGACCCCGGTCATTAGTTCCGCTGACCAGCTACGTGTTTCTGACTTCGCAATAAGCAGTCGCGTGGCGACCTTCCCTAATACACACACACACACACACACACACACACACACACACACACACACACACACACATACATCCGTACGTACCGTTTTCCAAGCTAGTTATTCTCCGCAATAACCTCGTCATAAATTACGGGGATTGGTGTCTGTAATAACGTTCTAACAATCATCATACCTTGACCGTTTGTTGAGCACCGCCTGAGCAATGCGATTCTAACAGGTTCTTGCTTAGCACTTTCTGACTATCGGCACAGGTATAAATTCATCATGTTCTGGCCTGTATCTCTGGGAATCGCTCAAGTTCAACAAGCAGATATTTCTTACAGGAGCTACTACACTTCCCCCTTGGCTTCATTGATAAGATTTGCTTTGAAATTATTGCTGCCGAGGACGAAAGTAAGACGCATATTTCCACAATCTCTATCGTCGGTCTGTATCATTAGAGAAGTAAGACAAGATAAAATCAGTACCTTCGCAATACCACAATCAAAGTCATTTTTTTCACACGATCAGCTGGTTTTGAAGGTGTACCTAAGCTCTTACTCATAGTCTTGTAATTTGACACAGTCACCCAGTGAGGTAGTGTACTACGTCCGTCTGACATTTAACTATATAACTGCTATCGTAGTAGAGTCGAACGAGAACATAGTTCCACTTTCGTCAACGATCTGGATGTCAAACTGCCGTAATCGTATAAGTGCGTAAACATACACTACCAGAAAGAAATAAAGCAACCTCAAAGACAATGTCATTTTATTGACAAGTGAGACGAGAGTACATGATAACAAATTCAGACCAAATGAAACACAAACGTCACAGTAAAGGAAGCCCAGCAGGCGCATCATTGCACGATGTACCCCCTCTCTGGCGGAAACTCAGGCGTGTATTCTCGCATGCAAACGGTGACAAAGGTGACGAATGGCAAACTTCGATAGATTGTCCCAAGTATCTTGGGCCTTTTATAGCAATTCGTCACTGGGTTTTCCACGTTACGGAGAACGAGTAACTTTCCGCTTCAGTTGGCGATATATATGGCGATCTTGCTGGCCTGGTCAGTTGTTGTACATGATGGAGAGCGCGTTGCGTTGCAGCAGCCGTATGTGGACGAGCATTGCCCTGCTGAAAAAGCACGTCACTTTCCTGGAGAATAACTGGCATTAGCACAGGAATAACAACCTGTGCAATGCATCAGGCAGTTTTTACGCTACATCGCAGAAATACCAAATGTTAACGCGACATGTAACTGATGGCCTCGCATATCACGAATTCTAGTTTGGAACCTGCGTGAAGGGCGAATGCAATCTGGAATAGACCACTCACAAGCTCTAAACTGTACATGTGTATGTCCATCACCCACATGCAGACAGAAACTGCTTACATCACTGAAGGCAACAGAGTATCATTGCACTTTCCAGTCGGTTCTTTCACGACACCAGAGTAGAGACGTCTGACGGTACTGTGGCGTCTATGATAGTTTGACTGGAGGCACAAGTGATCTTACCCCTGCCGCAAGCAGATGTATCCCAATATCCTCTGTCACACATCAGATGCAACATGGGCCCAAATTACTTCCCTGGATTATGTTCGGCCGGACATTTATCTTGGCGTGTACCTGTTCTTTGCGGACTTCTGGAATCTGTTATATGGGTGTGGGAATGTTCCACAGACCACTGATGGAAGCAGCGACACACCACTGATACTGTGTGTCCAACACGTGCATCCAGCTTCCCATGACCCAATAATGCGACCCTTTTCCAATTGCTGGTGCTGTTCAAGAGGAGTACGTAATAGTCGGTGGGGTCTAGGATGAATGCTGTTCACCTCTGAACTCAGCACGGTTACTGCCTGGGTGCACCGACAGGCCTCCAAGACAACTCATCACCGATGACCATTACAAATGAATCACTAAAACAATAGCCCCTCAGTATGCACATATTGAGCCCTGGTGACACTGAACGTAGTACTTGAGAGTGTTTTATTTTTCTCTCAGCAGTGTTCAAACTCATGATATATCGTACAGAATATTCTTCACGACGGCTCGATGTGATGGGGTTTATGTGATACTATACTGATCCACGTAGTGCATTTGAAAATGAAGTCGTATTTCTCTAAACCGAGCATACGTTAAGCAATTACTAAATAAAGCAACTGCTAGAAAGAATGTTGTGTCACGTTTATTCAGCTGCTAACCAAGCATCGTAATTTCGTCAATTATAACTTCTCCTACCAGTAAATATCGTTGCAACCTGCTCGAAAAGAGCACAGGTAATCCCAGTCTTCAAGAAGGGTCATCGAGCAGATGCGCAAAACTATAGACCTATATCTCTGACATCGATCTGTTGTAGAATTTTAGAACATGTTTTTTGCTCGCGTATCATGTCATTTCTGAAAACCCAGAATCTACTCTGTAGGAATCAACATGGATTCCAGAGACAGCGATCGTGTGAGACCCAACTCGCTTTATTTGTTCATGAGACCCAGAAAATATTAGATACAGGCTCCCAGGTTGATGCCATAATCCTTGACTTCCGGAAGGCTTTCGATACAGTTCCGCACTGTGGCCTGATAAACAAAGTAAGAGCCTACGGAATATCAGACCAGCTGTGTGGCTGGATTGAAGAGTTTTTGGCTAACAGAACACAGCACGTTGTTCTCAATGGAGGGACGTCTACAGACGTTAAAGTAACCTCTGGCGTGCCACAGGGGAGTGTTACGGGACCATTGCTTTTCACAGTATATACAAATGACCTAGTAGATTGTGTCGGAAGTTCCACGCGGCTTTTCGCGGATGATGCTGTAGTATAAAGAGAAGTTCCAGCATTAGAAAATTGCAGCGAAATGCAGGAAGATCTGCAGCGGATAGGCACTTGGTGCAGGGAGTGGCAACTGACCCTTAACATAGACAAATGTAATGTATTACGAATACATAGAAAGAAGGATCCTTTACTGTATGATTATATGACAGCGGAACAAACACTGGTAGCAGTTACTTGTGTAAGATATCTGGCAGCATGCGTGCGGAACGATCTGAAGTGGAATGATCATATAAAATGAATTGTTGGTAAGGCGGGGGCCAGGTTGCGATTCCTTGGGAGAGCCCTTAGAAAATGTAGTCCATCGACACAGGAGGTGACTTACAAAACACTCGTTCGACCTATACTTGAGTATTGCTCATCAGTGTGGGATCCGTACCAGGTCGGGTTGACAGAGGAGATAGAGAAGATCCAAAGAAGAGCGGCGCGTTTCGTCACAGGGTTATTTGGTAAGCGTGATAGCGTTTCGGAGATGTTTAGCAAACACAAGTGGCAGACTCTGCAAGAGAGGCGCCCTGCATTGCGGTGTAGCTTGCTGTTCAGGTTTCGAGAGGGTGCGTTTCTGGATGAGGTATCGAATATATTGCTTCCCCCTACTTATACCTCCGGAGGAGATCACGAATATAAAATTAGAGAGATTCGAGCGCGCACGGAGGCTTTCCGGCAGTCGTTCTTCCCGCGAACCATACGCGACTGGAACAGGAATGGGAGGTAATGACAGTGGCACGTAAAGCGCCATCCGCCACACACTGTTGGGTGGCTTGCGGAGTATAAATGTAGATGTAGATATAGATGTGTAGCATATTGCCTAGAGCGTTAGTCTGTGACACAGGGAGGTAATACGAGGGCTATTCGGAAACTAGGGAACGATAGGTAGTGAAATGGAAACCACAGCGAAAACTGCAACGGTTAGCTATACCTTCCATCTACTTCTCTACAGATTGCGGCCGAGAATTGTCGCGTAGAACCAACTGCATGATAATTATGTTATGTGGATTGCATAGCTTCAGGCGAAATCTTTCAGTAGGCCCTCGTACTTGGCGGGAGACGCTAATTTATAGCCATCTTTACGTTCTCACTGTGAACTCAGAAAAGAAAAGAGCGACATGATGCGATCGACGGGCGTACTAGACACAGTGGCCAACGCATCTGTGCAAGTCATTCACCTCTCCGGCGTCTTAGGGACTGACGCACTCTCCCCCAAAAACTTCAAGTTTGTCACGGATGCGCTGGTAAGGACTGGTGACCCGTTCCTGTAGTGTTTTTAAATAATGAATGCGGCTTGCATACACCAAGGATGCCCAATGTCACCATATCCAAAAATACAATCATTTACGATCGGAAGAGCGACCAGGCATCCATACGCCCGACCAATCCATTATCCATTAAATGACTGTGTGAGATATCGTCGCACATTTCGGAGAAAACGGACTAGTGGACCATCATGTATGAACCACATATCCAGCAGTTATTGGAATGGTACCTCCTCTAGCAGGACAGGTAAGTCGTTTATCTACATCTACGTGATTTTTGCGTGAGATTTCGTCGCACATTTCGGATCTAACGGGCTAGTGGTCCATCACCATGAACCCCATATCCAGCAATTAATGGAATGGTACCTCCTCTAGCTGGACAGGCAAGTCGTTTGATACGAACTGAAGATACTTCGCGCCAGTCAACCTGCCTGTTAGCATGTACGGTTCTATTAGCTTATCGTTAATAATTCCTGTGCACACATTAATTGAAAATCGCCGCTGATGCCTTGTTTCTTCAACTGCTTGTGGGCTTGCATCATCCCATGCAGGCTACTAGGAAGTAAGACAGGCCCGTCTCGCTTGGAACCACTCTCAGCTGTGATCAGGATCTTTCTTGTGAAAAGTGGATCTTCAATCCATCTCTGCAACAGCCATTGGGAGAAGTGGATTCTGGAAGAGCGCTTTTTTTGGGGAAAGAGCTTGTAAGCGCTGTACAGGATACGTTTATAGGAACTGTGTATGCAGGATCGCCAGGACTTGAAAATTGCACGTCCGCTAGTAGCAGGGTCTTCTCCTACTGGTTGCAGTAGTCGTTCCTCACAAACAGTAGTGAGAATGGTTCGAGGACTGCCTCTGGAGCCATAGACTGCTAGTCCCTGAAAAAGACGGCTGATTAATTCTGGATATGGTACCCTGCCTTCTGAATAATTTTTAGCACGCAGGTCGCGGCTCCATCGGTTGTGTCCATTTGCCAGACCGCAAGAGAAGATCAGGTGTGCCACTTACAGTGTGTGATAATATGCTTCCATTATGCCGGTTTGTGCAAAGATAAAACCACGAAGTAAAAGCATTTCACAAATTCATGAAAACAAGCTCTTACTTAAAACTAAGGATTAACAATAGCAGACGGCCGCAAGTGGCGAGTGGTTCTAGGCGCTTCAGTCTGGAGTCAGCGACCGCTACAGTAGCAGGTTCGAATCCTGCATCGGGCATGGATGTGTGTGATGTCCTTAGTTATGTTTAAGTAGTTCTAAGTTTTAGGGGACTGATGACCTCAGATGTTAAGTCCCATAGTGCTCAGAGCCATTTGAACCATTTTGGACCAACAACAATAGCAACATTAACAGATGGCTTCTGTATGCTTTATACGTGGACAATAACAGATGAATGAATTTGTTTATTGCTTTCTGTAGGTCGCTCATAAGAGCAATGAGCTTGCAGCGGAAAAGATGTGTCTGACGGTCACGAAGATGAACAACTGGTCGTAGCTCTTCCACTCAGTCTTTTAGAACCCATGTTCACCGGACATCTTTTCCTTGTTTTGATCTATGGCTCTGAGCACTATGGGACTTAACATCTGAGGTCATCAGTCCCCTAGAACTTAGAACTACTTAAACCTAACCAACGTAAGGACATCATACACATCCATGTCCGAGGCAGGATTCGAACCTGCGCCCTTAGCAGTCACGCGGTTCCGGACTGAAGCGGCTAGAACCGCTCGACCACCGCGGCCGGCTTGATCCATAATACCGGCCCTCAAAATGTGGATTCTTTTTCTTAACACCCTGTATGGAGGGATACAACTTCGTTGTTTGTGAACAGCCTGTGCGAGCTAGTAACGTTATCGCCCCGGTGTTCATGGCTCTGAGCACTATGCGACTTAACTTCTGAGGTCATCATTCGTCTAGAACTTAGAACTAATTAAACCTAACTAACCTAAGGACATCGCACACATCCATGCCCGAGGCAGGACTGGAACCTGCGACCGTAGCGGTCGCTCGGTTCCAGACTGTAGCGCCTAGAACCGCACGGCCACTCCGGCCGGCCCCAGGTGTTCATCTGTAGTGAACAATAAGGGGGTAACCGCGTTTTCTTAGTGCGCTGTAACGCACCAGAATGAAAACACCGGCCTTGGTGCTACGCCAGTCGCCTTTACAGGCGACACAAGCTGTCCAGGTAACTGCTAACATTTCAGCGCGCCGTCCCGCAGGAAGACAGCTCATAGCCTGACGGTGTGTTGCGTAAAATCCCGGATAAGTGTCGCCAGCGCGGCATGTGGCGGAGGGTGTTGTCAGACAGCCGACCGCCATCTGCGGCGGGCAGCGCACCAGCTGCGGTCCCCACTCTCTCCACCTGTCCACCGACGGGTCGCGAGCCGGCCAAATTGAGCGGAGGGTCACCAGCGGGGCGGAGAATTGGTGACCTATGCGCGCGCAACGAATGCGTCACCACTTTCTACTTCTTTTGCCAAACGAGAGGTTTTACCCCTTTACATCGACGTCTTCCACTTGCTGTATGCAACAAAGCAATTTTCTGCCAAGCTCCGTATCGGTAACGTACTGTGCAGTTTACTCGATCAGCCGTAAACTGCTGAACCGATTGATCCGTTTTATTGCCTGAACTTGGCTAATACGGAAAGGTAAAGCAGGAGCCAACTGCCGTTTTAAAATTTCTTACAGTTTGAAGATGTTCCCCTCTCTAATTGTTTAACAGCTCAGTCTCACTAGTTCCTGCACTATACTGATTTTTAAAAGGATGCGCTGCCAAAAACGTTCATTCGAATTTTTTTTTCTCTAGAGTCATTTGATGAAGAACTGAACAATAAATCGTTTTACAAGTTAATTTCTAGCAGCTCTTTCAACATGAAGCGTTACAACAGCATTTGATCTTATTTCCCATTGTGGTGGAGAGTGTTGTATCTATAAGAAAGTCTGCCAAAGAACACACAAGGTTTTTGGTCGTATTTCGTTCTCGTGACTGTTTTTAGACTGAGACGAAGAAATGCGCAGTAGAGGCTCCGTAAGTAGTTTCTGCCATTTTATTACGGTTTTTTTTGTTGCCAGACATGAGGTTGTGTTTTATGCAGCATTTGTAAATAATTCGAGCTCTAAACATTTCAGCGCTGTCTAATATATTAAAGCCATATGGCATACATTATTAATTCTTCAATTACAGAATTTTGTGACAAGTAAATTTCTAGATTTCTGTATATACGAGTGTTGTCCAGAAAGTAAGCTCCGATCGGTCGCTAAATGGAAACCACAGTGAAAATCAAAAACATTTTATTTGCAAGAGTTAGCTACACTTTCCAGATACTTCTCAACATAGTCGCCGCTCCGACTTAGACATTTGTCGGAGCGTTGTACCAAATTTCCAACGCCATCATCGTAGAAGGCAGCCGCCCGTGCTTTCCGTTAATTCTCTACACTGGTATATAGCGCATAGCCTGCGCCCCAGTGTTGCCTTCGTATCCAGTGTTTCATGAGAACGGAGATGATACTTAGGACTAGCCAATTAGGGTTGTGTTGTGGGTGATCCAACACTTCCCATCGAAAAGGCTGCGGGAACCTCTTCACTGCCCCTGCAGAGTGCGTCTGAGAATTGCCATGAAGAAGGAAGTGCGTGGCAGTTGTGTTAGGTGGGCTGCATTCATTAAGGCGCAGCCTCTCAGCGGGCCTCCTACTTGGCAGGAGACATTGTTGTTCTAGGCACCTTTACTCGCTCACAGTGCTCTCACAACTGAAAAGAGCGTTTTTTTGCAATTGACCCGGAATACTAGAGACACTACCCAACACATCTGTGCAAAGCTTCATCAGGTTTTCACTGTGGTGTCCATTTCGCGACTGATCAGAACCTACTTTCTGGACAACCCTCGTATGTCAGAAACTAATTATGCAGCGTGATGCTGTGACGATGTTAATAATTTCCAGGAATGATGGAAAAGGGTAAATGTACCAATACGAGGTAAGGGACCCTGGCCTGGAAATGTCGGAATCGAAAGTAGTAACCGACAACCGCTTTGGTACCTCTACCAGTGGAATACATGTACCGATACTGCTGTTGTTTGGTTGGTTGGTTTGGGGGAGGAAACCGAATAGCCCGGTCATCGGTCCTATCGGATTAGGGAAGGATAGGGAAGGAAATTGGTCGTGCCCTATCAAAGGAACCATCCTGGCATTAGCCTGAAGCGATTTAGGGAAATCACAGAAAAACTAAATCAGGATGGCCGGACGTGGGTTTGAACCGTCGTTCCCCCGAATGTGAATCCAGTGTGCTAAACACTGTGCCACGTTGCTCCGTCCGCTAAACATCGACTCTAAATTGCATTCGTTAAAAGTTTGTTCATCTTCGCTACTATGAAATACACCTCTTCTACTGAACAAGTGCTCATAGCTCGTAAAGTATGCACTTAAAAGGGCACGTTTACTGGACACTGTTTTGTTTGTTCTATATAGGCAGCCGTGAAAGTTACCTGTTCTACAGTCTTAGCAACAACGCTACTGATATATGTATTCAGTTAGCAAATGTATCAGAACAATTTCCACTTATTAGTTTCGTCTTGGTCGTTTCCTGACCACAGTGTCTAACAATCAGTTCATACCTTTACCCTTCTCCATCGTTGCTGGAGGTTCGTAATATCATAGAGAATAAACCTGTATAACTTGTGGACGGAAAAGCAATACTTCTTCAGTCATGCTCCATATTGCACCTCGAAACAAAAGAGGTCTTCTACCAGGGAATATATGGTATTCACAGGTTAATTGAGTGTCGTCAACGTGTTAACAATTTTACCTGTCTTGAAAACGGAAATTTATGCCAGTTTCCAAGAACTTCAATTTCAACATGTATTTAATTGTAACTGGTTTTTGCGAACACTTCTGCTTAATTGAATTTCACTCTCCGATTATTGTTGTATAATACAACCATAACGTAACAAATAGACGATTAAATACAGTGTTGACAAGATTTTCACGATTGTAACGATTTTAAGTTTCAGTACTTTATTTATTCTTAGATAAATGACCATGCTGCATCTCAGAACGTCATTTTACGTTTGAGAAAACCTTAATTATCGGAGTAATATTTATAATTTCAGAAACCGACTGCTGTACGTGAATGCCATCATCTACAAATGGAAAAAGAAGGTATGGAAAACTTCTGTTACGGTGATGGCTGAAAAGTGTCCGACGAAACAACTCTCTACCCTACACTTAATTTATTACAGCGAAAATCGTTTGCACTTTGTCTGCTTATGTGATTTACTGAGCACACAAAAATTACCAGAGCGTCTGTAGATATGGAATCATTGCCTCTCTACAGTCCTCGTGGAGTTGATTCCTCACGCCCGATACACAAATCGAAGGCCGCGCGGCTCACTGGATGTGATGTAACTTCAATTGGTCAAGCAGTTGTGGTCGTCCTGTTCAGCGGTTTACGAACATGGGAACACAGTCCCACCGTTTCACCAAGGAGGTACTATTTACTTGGGGAACTAGAATACCTGCGTAAAATCAAATACACTGTGTGATTAGAAGTAATCGGGCACCCCTGTATTATGTGGCATTGACAGGTTGATGCGACAGGAGGCTGAAGTATTGTTTCGTCAGAAGAAAAGCAGTAGCAGCAGAATGAGTCAGTCAGGTGAATTGAGCCGGCCGTTGTGGCCGAGCGGTTCTAGTCGCTACAGTCTGGAACCGCGTGACCGCTACGGTCGCAGGTTCGAATCCTGCCTCGGGCATGGATGTGTGTGGTGTCCTTAGGTTAGTTAGGTTTAAATAGTTCTAAGTCCAGGGGACTGATGACCTCAGACGTTAAGTCCCGTAGTGCTCAGAGCCATTTGAACCATCAGGTGAGCCGTACGGGGTTAGCCGAGCGGTCTAAGGGCGCTGTGGTCACGGACTGTGCGGCTGGTCCCGGCGGAGGTTCGAGTCCTCCCTCGGGCATGGGTGTGTGTGTTTGTCCTTAGGATAATTTAGGTTAAGTAGTGTGTAAGCTTAGGGACTGATGACCTTAGTAGTTAAGTCCCATAAGATTTCGCACACATTTTTTTTTAACATCAGGTGAACTCATTGACTTGGAACGTGGACTACTCTTTGGCCATCATATCAGTAACAATCCCATCATCGACGTAACCCTTCTTCGCCTTTTGTCCCTGAGAAACTTGCCACTGCGTGAAGTCCCAGTTTCTTTTTAAAGAAAAACCACGTTGCGCTATAACAAGTCCTTAGCACACTGGTGGACAAAACAGAAAGACGAAAGTAACTTTCGCTTGATGTGTAACTGCCAAACAATAAAGTTCGACGAAACTTTGACCATACATAGAAAGAACTGCTACAGCATAGCCCAGAGGATGACTGAAAGAATTACGCAGTGAGGCGAAGAGAAATGATATTTTTATTTAAAGGTGATAAAAAATGCATCAGAGCACTATGGGAATTAACTTCTGAGGTCATCAATCCCCTATAACTTAGAACTACTTAAACCTAACTAACCTAAGGACATCACACACACCCTTGCCCGAGGCAGGATTCGAACCTGCGACCGTAGGGGTCTCGTGGTTCCAGACTGTAGCGCCTAGAACCGCTCGGACACTCCGGCCGGATTAACGGTCATATTTACACTGAAGTCACAGTGGTTTATGGTGATCCTCTGGGCATTAAAAAAAGGTTAGACGTCGTTCTTAGTAGGGTGTGTAAACACAACGGACGGCAGTGCATGTTCTGCAACGTGCTCCCATATTGACCATGAGGTTGGTAAGGAGTTTTTGTGGAGGGGCTTTCCATTCCTCCAGCAGTGTGGATGACCTCTGCTGGGTAGTCGTTTGTGCATGTGGACTTGCTGCAATACGTCTCCCCAATGTGTTGCGCACGTGCTCTGCGGCATTGAAGTCGGAGGGGGAACGGTAGGCCAGTCCATTCGCCGAATATAATTTCGTTCGAGGATCTCCTCTATCAGTGCCATTCGATGAGATCTAGTATTTTCATGCATAAAAATGACGCAAATGGAGAAGAAGAACAATGCCACAGTAAAGTTGACCGGCGAATGTACCGTAGTCAAAGTTCTGGAGGTCAATACGCCAAAGCATAACCCCTGGACCACCAAAACGATCATCTTCGACAGTGTTTGGAGAGCCATACGTGTTACCATCTCTTGCCATATGAGCGTGCGTCCAGAATCGCAACTCAGACTGGATCTTCTCTTATCTAGTCCTGTGCTCTTGGCACCTTAGGAAGCGGTACCGTCGATGTATGGGTGTCAACGAAACAAAACGTGACGGTCGTAGGACAAAGAGACAAACCTCATGCAGTCGCCGTGCTATTGAGAAGAGTAAGATTGGGTGATTTTCAGTCCTGTCAGAAGTGGTTGCAATTGCATTCGCCGTTTGACATGGGTCCCTTCTTGCCCGCTGAACATTAGAGCGGTCATCTACTGTGTGTCGCTCACCCCCCTCTCCTGCCTGTGGGTCGGAACACTTCCCCTGCACATAAAACCTTGCCATGAGCAGTACTAATTCCCGGCCTGTAGTTGTCACACTTTGTCCTCCTTCCAGTAGCTGATGATGCTGTCCCGTGTGAAGTTATCAAAATATTGTCTTCGAATCAAGTTGTAATGAAGAATACCACAGCACTGCACCGTAACTGCTAACAGATTCCAGAATGAGATTTTCGCTCTGCAGCGGAGTGTGCGCTGATACGAAACTTCCTGGCAGATTAAAACTGTTTTTTGGACCGATACTCGAACTCGGGACCTTTGCCTTCCGCGGGCAAGTGCTCTACCATCTTTTGTTTGTATTTTGTTCGTTGTATTTGGTCGTAGCGGACATCACATGAGATCCGTTTAACTTCGTTGTTGATTTTTTCACTCAGTTTTTCTTTATTACAGGGAGCAACCAGCTCTTTGACCGAACACACTGAGCTACCATGCCGGTGCCATCTGAGCTACCCGAGCACGACTCACGCCCCGTCCTCACCCCTTTACTGCCGCCAGTACCTCGTCTCCTACCTTCCAAAGTTCACAGAAGCTCTCCTGCGAATTGATTGTCGCACTCTGTCTTTTTCCGTTCCTTCAACTGCTTCATGTTGCGAGAACAGCCCAGTTTGTCGTTATAGTCACGCTGATCTCACGGCATGTAACGTTCAATCTTCTGTGAAACCTGGGAGTCCTTTGGAAAATTGCTCCTGCCCTTCCATTCATTTTTGCTGCGTTGTTAATATGTTACGTTTCTTCTTCTGTCTCGTCCTTAAGTTACGAAAAGCTGGGGAACGCTGGTAGTCGCGGTTCCTTTGTTTCGAGGCAGCATAACTTCACATTTTCTAATGTCCAACATGTAAATAGGATAGGCAGAATTCTCCGTGTGGAACCCGCTTGTCTGACTCCCAGCCTACTAGCGTTTGGTCACAAGGAACGACGTTCTGCAGTAGCCCGCTATGCTTCCATCAGTTCGAGTGGAAGACGGAATACAGCAACGTTTTCTTGAAAAATCCAGGAAATGTTCTTACCCAGCAGTAGATGTCAATTTTGCTGTCGATTATAACTAATGTGAATGTAATGTTACAGAAAAACATCGTTAATTTCATTCTGGTTGCCAGCTGCTGTGGCTTCAGTCCGGAACCACGCAGCTGCTACGGTCGCAGGTTTGAATCCTGCATCGGGCATGTTCTTAGGTTAGTTAGGTTTAAGTAGTTCTAAGTCTAGTGGACAGATGACCTCATATGTTAAGTCCCATAGTGCTTAAAGCCATTTGAAGCATTTTTCATTCTTGTTTTAACTTCTTTGTAGCGAAATATGGCAATTGATTGATGATTTCAGTTAATTTAGGGGCCATGATTTTATTGAGTCTTGTCTGACAACTGCCATGACCTTTGTTTCTCTGTTCGTTAAAAAAACACGCAAGTGGTCTCATTCTAGGTAAGCAAACACCAGATGACGGTACCCAGAAGTACTGGCTATTTGTTCGTTGTGCCTTTAGTCGAGACGCATTACAAAGAAGCGAAAGTTGGGAAAGACCAGGATCTCCGTGGAAAGCGTGCCGGTCGGAGGCAGACACACAAGAACCGTGCAAGTAACTGGAGCCTGACTGCAGCCGCTGATCCGCGCTGGCGTTTGAGGCCAAGGCGGTGGGACCGCTGACCAGCTTGAGTTTCCCAGACAAGAAGTCTGAGCCGCTGTATGGGAAGAGACGTGCGGAATGTCCTGAACAATGGCTGGGCCTGCGTTCATCAGAACTCTTTTCCTTCACCGCCCTGTTGCGACAGAGTAGCCAAACTCGTTCTCACTTTCCTCCAGCTGACGGTAAACATTCCCTGAACATCTTCCTCCTTTATCTGCCTAATAACGTCTTTAATTAACACAGGGAGTTCGCATCAGAGATACTTAGCTAAATTGGCTTGTTTTCTGGAAGAAGCAGTCGGCTCCGTGGCTGCTCGGCCAGCTATTACGACTGCCATCTAGAGGTTCTGGGTTGAATTCCCGGTAGCGCCAGGGAGGTTTCTTTGTTGGCAGGATTAGATGAGAATGTAGGAAGCCCAGCTGAGGACTGCTTGACTGAAGGTAGCAACTCTAAGACCGGGAAATCGGACAAGGGTCAGAAGAACGGGGTCTTGGGACCACGTCCTTTCTACCTCCGAATGACGCCTAGAGCTGAGGATGACACGGTGGCCCGTAGGAACTGCGTGGTCTTCTGGGCCTCAACACAGAGTTTGCCGTTTTGTGTACGTAGGGTGTAGCGACTGGGTCCTGTAGACGCCGTGTGATAAACGTAGTTTCTATATATATTTGAATCTCAAGATATGCATAGTAGTTTTGTGGAGAAAAGTAAGGACTAAGAAAGACTCTCGCTTAACGCCGCATCGGCGACGAGGTCCTTCGACAGATCTGCTAACTGCCAGAAGCCATGTAGGGCAGAGGAAATAGATATGTGTGTGTATGTGTGTTCTTTCAAACGTGCTCGAAGGAACAGACACCACATATATATAGCTGTCGCTAGGTCGGACAGTGATTCCTCCAGTGCGGATACAAACCAGGTTCGAACTCATACGGGTCTCGGCGAAATGGTGCGAATAATGAGGCTAATGGGTAAGGCGCATTACATTGGTGGTGTGTGGATAAGCTGAGAATTTACGTCTGACGGGAGGCGTGCTAGCGTAGTCCGCGCAGTTGCGATGACCACTGTGTCCCGATGGCGCAGTGATAAGCTCATCTGCCTAACAAGCAGAAGTTCCGGGTTCGGCCACCGGTCAGGTACAAATTTTCTACTTTCCACGTTGATTTAAACCAATGTCCGCTCGCATCCAATGTCTATAATTCCTTTGCCATAAAGAAATTCTACATATTGATCATCGCGCAGGGCTTGAAACGCAGCATTCCCGGAAACGAATCTACTGTGCAAAGAGGACATAAAACGCAAACTGTCACAGGAGAAGAGGGCATTCCTGGCCAAAACATGTCTACTAGTATCAAACATTGGTCCTAATTTGAGGAATAAATTCGTGATAATGTAAATTTGGAGCACAGTGTCGCATAAAAACGAATCATGAACTATGAGAAAACGGTAAAAGAATAGAATCTAAGAATTTGACAGTGTCGCATGAATACGAACCATGGTCTACGGGTAAACGATAAAAGAAGAGAATCTAAGAGTTTGATATGTGGTTGTTGATAGCTCAGAGTTCAAACCTGCTACAATTTGCGGCAGGCTTGCACTTCTGTCACGTTGAACGATTCTCTTCAGTTCTCAAGGGTTGCATTCTTGTAGGATCTTCTTCCGCCCGCAGCTATGTCGGAAATTTGGTGTTTTACCAGATTCCAGATATTCACGGTACAGTGGTGAAATGGTCATACAGGTAAACCCCACTTCATCGCTACCTCGGAGATGCTGTGTCCCATTGCTCGTGCGCCGACTGTCACACTACGTTCAAATTCTCTTAAATCCTTATAACTTGCCATTGTTGCAGCAGTAACCGATATAACAACTGCGTCAGGCACTTGTTGTCTTATATAGGCACTGTCGACCGCAGCACCTTATTCTGCCTGTTTACATTTTTTCTGGATTTGAATACGCATGCATATAGCAGTTTCTTTGGTGCTTCAGTGTATAATTGCTAGAAATAGATCATATAGTACTACAGTCCTTCACACTCACCTTTCTCTACAAACACAATCCTTTACTCCCTCAAAAATTTGGTTAGCACTTTCCTCTCGAAATTTATTTATTTATTTGTTTACTGACCGTAAAACGTGTTGCATACGTGACTCGAAGAAGCATAATTAGGCCTTAAGGAGAGGTGTTTCTGCTGTCTTTCTAATATTTACTATATTGAAGAAGTACCATTAGAACCTATAATTACCCAAGGGAATAAAGGGGAGCAATATTACTTGGTTCTCCTGATCTTCGGTCACTTTAATGGTCAGTTCCTAATTATTCTTCACTCTTCCGCATCCTCTACCAGCAAATGTTCCAAAGCTCTAACCGGGATACTACTGCGACAGGTACTTCGAAGTTACTTTAACTTTTTCTGTTTTCGCAGCATCTATACAGACAGAGACTGCAAAGAGACGGAGACACCGGACGTCCTTGGTGCTCCCTACGTGCAGTGTCAACAGCGTCAGCTGCATCTGAAGAGCCCAGCGTGTCCTCCACGGCCGTGGAGTGCTCTGTTTGGTTAGCGGGCGGCAGACTCACCTTCACGCAGGACAAAGGAACATACATTTCAGATGGCTGCCGCGTTCTCTACGCCTCGCTATGCATGGCGTGTCCCATTAGTCGACACCGCCAATGATTAACGAGAAGAAAAAGAAAGGGCCATTGGCACAGTCCTCAAGACTGCACGCTCTTGGTAACTTTCATTGAGCGCGCATTTCTTACTGCGTTTTACAGAGAGAAGCAGCTTACAAAAGCAGCCGTTTTAAACTACCAAAATTTTCGCGTGGTTTTGTACAGAGGTACTATATGGTTTTCTTTTATGATTGTGTTTTGATGACTTTATGTAACCATTCTGATTACTATGGCACAGAACACCGACCTCAGCCTCGCTAAGAGGCTTGTAATATGCGTTACAACAGAAAAGCTTAGCAAAGTTAATAGGTAATTATTACTTCGCCTTCAGAGAAGATAGATGCACAAAAAAATCTGTTCCGGCTTCACTATCAGCGATGAAAGGAGGGATTACGGAAGATCTCGGAGACTTTCATTCAGTATGTTAAGGGGAAAAGGAATCTTTCGGAGCGCCCGAGGAGAATTGAGTAATGGAGCTGAAGCGTATCGGTATGAAAATTCATCATAAAACAAACGGCGTTAAAAGAGAAAGAAATAACGCTCGTGTTAAAAAATGTGTAAAACAGTAATAAAGGAGCAGGGCCTCAGCCATTTGAAACTAGCAGGCCGCAGTCTAATGACAGGACACATTGAAAGCATAGTAAAGACCATTAATAGAATTTTATTTACTGTATATTGAGAACAGAATTGCATTCTTTGTAGAGAGGGTTCTCTCAGTTGTCTCTTATTTGTATTACGCGCGTCCAGTTTCACGAGACGTCAGTGGTGGGGGTTTGTAAAGAGGTGGTAGACAATATTCTTTGTCCTCCTACAACGCGCTATTGTTTCTGTGTAATGTACTTCTGTGATTTCATGTCGTCCGACGAGGTCAGTTCTACTCCTTAAATGTATATATTCGTGACAAACTGATATTTTGAAGCCTTATATGAAAAAAAAGAAATGTTTACATTACATTCAAAGCCACGCGGGGTAGCCGCGCGGTCTATGGCGTCTTATCACGATCCGCGCGGCTCCCCCCGTTGGAGGTTCGAGTCCTCCCTCGGGCATGGGTGTGTGTGTTGTACATAGTGTAAGTTAGTTTAAGTTAGATTAAGTAGTGTGTAAGCTTAGGAACCGATGACCTCAGCAGTTTGGTCCCATAAGTCCTCACCACAAATTTGTACATTTAAATTCAAAGAGTTTACCACTGAAGAAAATATTTTTTTAAAGTTGAGATTCAAATTTTATTAACAGATTCCGTGTGTACTAGACAGTGTTCCGCAACAAAGTTTACGATAAACATGAACTACACGATAAGTTCACTATCTTCCCATCAAAGACCGGCGATATGGCGGACCAAAAGTGCAAATAACACGAAAATCTGATAAGTTAAATGGCATAATGACAAAGAGTGGAGACATGTCTCTTGCCGGTATACAGGATGTTTATAACTAAACTTTCGCTGCCTGAGCGGGAGCCCATGCAAAACGATTGATCGTAGGACAATGAAACTTCGCCCGCCGCGGTGGCCGAGCGGTTCTAGGCGCTTCAGTCCGTAACCACGCGGCTGCTACGGTCGCAGGATCGAATCCTGCCTCGGGCATGGATGTGTGTGATGTACTTAGGTTAGTTAGGTTTAAGTAGTTCTAAGTTTAGGGAACTGATGGCTCAAATGGTTCTGAGCACTATGGGACTTAACATCTGTGGTCATCGGTCCCCTAGAACTTAGAACTACTTAAACCTAACTAACCTAAGGACATCACACACATCCATGCCCGAGGCAGGATTCGAACCTGCGACCGTAGCAGTCGCGCGGTTCCGGACTGAGCGCCTTAACCGCGAGACCACCGCGGCCGGCTAGGGAACTGATGACCTCAGCTGTTAAGTCCCATAGTGCTTAGAGCCATTTGA
Source organism: Schistocerca americana (assembly GCF_021461395.2). Lineage (NCBI taxonomy): Eukaryota > Metazoa > Arthropoda > Insecta > Orthoptera > Acrididae > Schistocerca > Schistocerca americana. The sequence continues at coordinate 155,179,138 of NC_060126.1, read as the reverse complement.
ACCATTTTAACAACGAAGCTTCGTGCTAACTTTTGTAAGGACACTCGAGAGGGAAATAATGAATAACCATTGATAGAAACACATTTTTACTTCCACATGAGAGCGTTTCAGACGTTGCTCATTGTGACGACCGTCTGCATTCACCACTGCGTGGAACCACACTAGAGGTACAATTTCAGAATTGTTCGCGGCACTTTTCGAACGGTGCATCATAGAATGTTCAGCTGTCATGACAAAACTCGTGCTCTGCTCTAAGATTGCACATTGCTTCCAGCATTCTTAGCCGTCGCAACAGTAACTTCTTCAACAATTTGTGGCGAATTTGGCATTCGGCTTCTCCCAGGCCCAATTCACAAATCCCCAGCTAATTCGAACTTCCTAATCAGGCTCTTCAACCCCGGTACCGAAAGAGGACCTCTCGGTACTCTTCTCTGAAGGATAATTTATTTTGGAGATATAATGAAGCTCATGTAAGAGAGAATCGTGGCAGATTCTAGAACGACTGCCGAAGGCAATAACTAAAGATATACTACAACATAATTAACAGTTTAGAACTAAGCATTGCGGAAGCAAAATCATGACGATAGCAGCAGCTGATGCGATGTACTGATGCACGGGTAATTTCAACGTCATCAGCCACGCTCTCAGTGCTACATAGCCTTTTACAGACTCCAGTTACTTGCGGGCGTGGAGAATGCGCAATGACGAAATTCGAGTGCAGTGTGGAGCCAGACAACACTCGGTGAGAGGACTTCGTAGTGTTTATGTTCGCACATACCGAAAACAAGTGACAGCATACTTCACCAGTAGTTAAATGCAACGATCATCTTCTAAAGTGAAACATTACAGTGAACAGTTCTCGAGTTACATGCAGGGAAAAATGGGAACATTAGTGACTAGAGTGAGTTGCAAAATAGACTGTGGGAAGGTGACAACACACTTGTGCTAGGAGCTGTATACTACCAAGTTTCCTCACCAATCCAAGAAACGAAAACTTTCCAACACTGAGATTCAAAACTTAAACCTCGGAGTCTAGTGCCATCCCAGTAATCTATGCCTGCAGTCAAAGTAAAATTTTATATACTTTCCTAAAATAATAAATCAATCACATCTTACACTTCGGAAACGTGTGTGGACCTCTAGGTAACGAATTCAATACGTGTTCTGAGGTACGCTCTACATCACCTTCCCGCCATTCACCAAGCCACGCTTCGGTGGCGGCGGTAATAGACTCGCGTCCGATGCCCACCTACACGAAGCCCAGCTCGTTACGTTCTGCCTTCAACAACAACAGCTGAGATTGGCCCGCGATAACGGGTTCTCTTTCACTGCAGGCATTCAGGAAATGAGAAGGCTGTGCCAAAAGTCTTTGCCATGCTTCTGTAAAAGTAAGGAAAAAGAATTAATCATCGTCTTCATAGTCTTAATCTGGCTTCCGTTACGGGCGACATTTCAGGGCTATGTACAGGTGGGATTACGTGCAGAGTGAAATATAATTTTGAATGTGACTGCTTCCCTTCAATCGTCTGGGAGAATGGAAGAGAGCGGAAGTTGCTCTTGCTGTTGTCTTCTCGCAAAGTTTCCAAAACAACTGAGGTGAATTGTGTCGATGCAAAATATGAGCACAGTTATTTTCCGTGCAGGGAGAAAGGTACTGCCAGAATTGAAGCTGTGGAGGTGGAGGGACTGTGAAGTGTTTTTAAACAGCTCAGTCACTACGAATGCTGGTTGAGCACAGTTTTAGTGGCAGGAAAGGCCTACTGTTCATGATTCGTGCGACAAAACTAAAGCACAGGCGCTAATGGACGTTAGTCAGTGTATTGACCTCTCACAGGAATAAACAACAACAAATATTAATTTTTGCTTTTTTAGAACGAAACGATTTTTAATTTAGTGCGCTTTGATGGTGCCGTAGATATACACAGAAAAACCTCCTTGTTGGTGCTGTGAGCCTGTGAAGTTTCGAACCGTTCTGGCAGATGGCAGAGCCGTAGTACAGCGTCAAAATGACGTCTACGTAAAACTCATGTTACAAGCATCGTGATATTATTGAATTCTTTTGTCCAGAAAATGAAATCGTGGTGAACATCCATAAACGTTTGTGTGCAGTGTGTGGCGATGCTGCAGTTGATAGTAGCACAGTTGGGCGATGGGTAAAGAAAGTTACAATCTCAGGAAATGCAGAAATAGAGTACCATGATAAGCCACTGTTCCAGACATGCTGAATCGTGCGGATGCCATTATTCGTGCCGACCGGCGCATCACCACTCGACAGTTGGCTCTAAAGTTCTCGGTCAGCATTGGAAGTGAGTCTGCAATCATAGAGACTCCCGGATATTCAAAGAAGTCCTCACGATTGGTTCCACGAATGCTCACAGCGGATGACAAGATTCAAAGGAAGACCATTTCATCTGAATTGTTGAAGGGTTTACAGATAAACGCAGAGGTCTTTCTGTCACGGATCGGGAGACGAAAGCTGAGTGCACCACTTTGTGCAGGAAACAAAAAGGCAGTCGATGGAATGGTATCATCTTCAATCACCACATGAAATTCAAGACAACCCCCTCTGCTGGAAAAGTCATGGCTACAGTCTTCTGGGATTGTGATCGCGTCATTCTCGTCGATGTGATGTCTAGAGGGTCAACCATCAATTCATGGAGTGGCATCATCCTCATTCACCACAAAAAATGAAATTCAATACTACCCCCTCTGCTGAGAAAGCCGTGGCGACAGTCTTCTGGGATTGTGATCGCGTCATTCTCGTGGACGTGATGTCTAGAGGGTCAACCACCAATTCAGAGGCATACGTGAAGAGTCTAAATAAACTCAAGAACCACTTCCGACGTTTTCGACCTGACAAGAATCCAGCAGAAATCTTGCTGCAACACGGTAATGCACGCCCACACACAAATCTGACAACCAGGGAAAACATCGCCAAATTGGGCTGGAAATCAATACCTCACCCACCCTACAGTCCAGACCTGGCACCCTCTTTGGGCCTCTTAAAGATTCTCTACGGGGAACACACTTTGAAGATGACGAGAGTGTCAGTCATACAGTGAAAACATGGCTACGCCTACAGGACAAGAGCTTTTACCAGCAAGGAATAAATCCTCTACCACAACGTTGGCGTACTTCCACATAACGTGATGGGGGCTATATAGAAAAATAGGAAATGGACAAGACATGTTGATGTGATCCCGACTCTTCACAATAAATATGTTCTGAGAAAAAAAAATTTGGGCATAAATGATTGAACGACCCTAGTATTTCCGATATTTTATATGCGTACGAAAAGTGAGTTAATTATTCAAAAATACTAGTTAATTGACCCTGTAATTTAATTATATATGAAATAGGGTTGTGCAGAAAATTCTATTAATGATGAGGCGGGGTAGGGTGATAATGAGGATGAGGTGGCAGCGAAAACGGAGGGAAGAGGAAGCGAGGTCCGCTGGATATTTTTTTCTGTTAATGTGCGTAGTTTCTCATACTCAGCCAATTTGAGGAACGCTCAATGTGTATTATGTAAATTTGTAACTAACTGTCAAGGACGAATCCGAACTAACAATGTCACATAAAAAAGGCGAATTATTCTAAACAAAATTGTAACACTATGTGATAGTCGACCAGCACCGCTTTTTAATTGCTACCTTGAAGAGATAAAAACGAACGTCAGTGCTCAGAATCCTACATCGTATTGATCCCTCCTTCCCGACCCCCTCCCCCCCCCCCCGACCCACGCTAGATGGACGTGGGTGTGACGACACAGCGGACGCGTTCGCGTGTCGACCATCCACTGCACTCGGTGTTGCTCAAAATAGAGAAAGAGAGGCTTCTGAAGAAGAGCGAAGGGGTGTAGTGCGTTTCCTTGCAGCGGAAGAAGTGTGGTACTCTTGCCCGTTGCAAGGGTCAAGACGTGACACAAGCAGTTCAAGGAAGAAAACGGAAGTCGTTGGCCGATGAGGCATGATATGGAGCGCCACACGGCATTACCGATACTACTGTAGGGCAGGTGGATGCCATCTACAGGGTGTTGCAAAAAGCTACGGCCAAACTTTCAGGAAACATTCCTCACACACAAAGAAAGAAAATATGTTATGTGGACATGTGTCCGGAAACGATTACTTTCCATTTTATTGCTTCTCTTCAAATCACATTAATCATGGAATGGAAACACACGGCAACAGAACGTACCAGCGTGACTTCAAACACTTTGTTACAGGAAATGTTCAAAATGTCCTCCGTTAGCGAGGATACATGCATCCACCCTCCGTCGCATGGAATCCCTGATGCGCTGCTGCAGCCCTGGAGAATGGCGTATTGTATCACAGCCGTCCACAATACCAGCACGACGAGTTCTACATTTGGTACCGGGGTTGCGTAGACAAGAGCTTTCAAATGCCCCCATAAATGAAAGTCAAGAGGGTTGAGGTCAGGAGAGCGTGGAGGCCATGGAATTGGTCCGCCTCTACCGATCCATCGGTTACCGAATCTGTTGTTGAGAAGCGCACGAACACTTCGACTGAAATGTGCCGGAGCTCCATCGAGCATGAACCACATGTTGTGTCGTACTTGTAAAGGCACATGTTCTAGCAGCACAGGTAGAGTATCCCGTATGAAGTCATGATAACGTGCTCCATTGAGCGTAGGTGGAAGAACATGGGGCCCAATCAAGACATCACCAACAATGCCTGCCCAAACGTTCACAGAAAATCTGTGTTGATGACGTGATTGCAGAATTGCGTGCGGATTCTCGTCAGCCCACACATGTTGATTGTGAAAATTTACAATTTGAACACGTTGGAATGAAGCCTCATCCGTAAAGAGAACATTTGCACTGAAATGAGGATTGACACATTGTTGGATGAACCATTCGCAGAAGTGCACCCGTGGAGGCCAATCACCTGCTGATAGTGCCTGCACACGCTGTACATGGTACGGAAACAACTGGTTCTCCCGTAGCACTCCCCATACAGTGACGTGGTCAACGTTACCTTGTACAGCAGCAACTTCTCTGACGCTGACATTAGGGTTATCGTCAACTGCACGAAGAATTGCCTCGTCCATTGCAGGTGTCCTCGTCGTTCTAGGTCTTCCCCAGTCGCGAGTCATAGGCTGGAGTGTTCCGTGCTCCCTAAGACGCCGATCAATTGCATCGAACGTCTTCCTGTCTGAACACCTTCGTTCTGGAAATCTGTCTCGATACAAACGTACCGCGCCACGGCTATTGCCCCGTGCTAATCCATACATCAAATGGGCATTTGCCAACTCCGCATTTGTAAACATTGCACTGACCGCAAAACCACGTTCGTGATGAACACTAACCTGTTGATGCTACGTACTGACGTGCTTGATGCTAGTACTGTAGAGCAATGAGTCGCATGTCAACACCAGCACCGAAGTCAACATTACCTTCCTTCATTTGGGACAACTGGCGGTGAATCGAGGAAGTACAGTACATACTGACGAAACTGAAATGAGCTCTAACATGGAAATTAGGCGTTTCCGGACACATGTCCACATAACATATTTTCTTTATTTGTGTGTGAGGAATGTTTCCTGAAAGTTTGGACGTACCTTTTTGTAACACCCTGTATATTGAAGGCCAGCGAGTTACGGTGGCAGCCATTGCTCCAGCGACCGGATTAAGCGCTTGAATTACAACAGATGTGCAGTGCTCTGTGTACTCGTGTTATTTCTTCGATGAATTTCGATTACGCGCTCTTCTTCCGCTGTAAGGAAACTTGCTACACCCCTCTGCTATTCTCTTGAAACCATCATTCATTTGTTTTTAGCACTACTCACTCAGTGCGCCCTATGCCTCTATCTGCAATTTGTAGCCTGAACGCTTTTGTAGGAGCCAGACGGTCTTCAGAAGGCAATCAAAATACGATAGCTTAACCGGTTTTAATCTTGCAACCACGTTCCTTTTTTTGAATGCGCGTTATACAGGATATAACAAAAATATACGGCAATAATTGCACGATTCATTTCTCACACGTAGACGAAGAAATTAAATCGTATGAACATGGGTCTGCAAATGCTTTATTTCCATGTTACATCTTATTTTCTCCAACTCATTAATCATTGGAAACACACACCGAGTCATGGGGTACCTGTCCCTGTTGCCATGCGATGTACGTCATTGCTTGTTGACATCAACTCTCCGAGAACTATAATGCCAGCCACCTGAAGCCCAATCCCAGTAAAACTCAAGTGACCGCCTTCCACTTACGAACAGGGAAGGACAGCAAAAGCTGGACAACACATGGCGAGGAGAGCAACTGAAACATTTCCCATCACCAGTCTACCTAGGTGTCACACTGGACAGGACTCTAACGTACAGGCAGCAATGTCTAAACGTGAAACAGAAAGTCTTTGCTCGCAACGAGATATTTAAGAAGTTGATTGGCAGCAGCTGGGGATCCAACCCGCATCTCCTACGTACTTCTGCACTTGTGCTTTGTGTATCAGCCGCTGAGTATGTTGCACCTGTGTGGAACGCTTCAGCTCATGCTTAGCAAGTCAGGCAGCAAGATCCCGCCTTAAATCCCGTATGAGTTTCCTTGCTAGGACTGCTCCACTGGAGGGAGCACCACAGGCAATTCCTCTTGCAACATGGAAGAGCTCACTGCCCGTACACGTAGCACCAAAATAAGAACTATCTCCTGGAGCAAACCTACAATACCCTGGTGGATGTCCCTCAACAGCCTCAGAGAGGGCGTCCTCCGATGAAAGACAAACCTGAAGAAATGGGGAATCCTTCTAGCGAGCGCAGACACCTCTTGCGACTGCAGGGCTGAAGAAGATCAAAGCCACCTACTTGTATGCCCCTCCTGGACAGCCCGTGCACAATACAAGACGTTTATGAAGGAAATGACCAAGCTATAGCAGTTTCTATTTTTTTGGAAATGCTGACCGGACACAGAAATGATGAATGAACTGCTCCAGAGATCGGTACTACCGGTTCAAGCACTCGGGTTAGTACTTAGAATTAATCGCTGACTTGGCATGTGCGATGGCGGTGTGCACAAATGTAGTGATGGCAGATGGCTTCAAATGGCTCTGAGCACTATGGGGCTCAACTGCTGTGGTCATCAGTCCCCTAGAACTTAGAACTACTTAAACCTAACTAACCGAAGGACATCACACACATCCATGCCCGAGGCAGGATTCGAACCTGCGACCGTAGCAGTCGCACGGTTCCGGACTGCGCGCCTAGAACCGCGAGACCACCGCGGCCGGCGATGGCAGATGCCCATTTGATGTGTGGTTAGCTGACGACGACGACGCTCGCGCGCGGCGTTTGTACCGGGAGGGATTTCGAGGACGGAGGTACCCCGACAGTAAAACATTAGAAGCCATTTGTCGCTGACGTACGGAACACAGGGCATTTAAGTCTCACACTCGCAACCGGGGGTGGCCTAGGAGAACCAGGACACCGCAATGTGAGGTGGCAATTCTTCACGCAGTTGACGACAACCCTAGTGTGAGAACAAGACATGTAGCTGCAACACTCAGTGTTGACCACACGACTATCTGGTGAGTGTTAACAGGAGGACCAGCTGTTTCCATACCATTTACAGCGTGTTCACGCACGGTCAGCAGCTGATTTTCATGCACGGACAGTCTTATGCGAATGGTTATTTCAAGAAAGTGTCAACGCTAATTTTGGTGCAACAGTGCTGTTCACAGATGAGGCGTCGATTCAACGAGATCAGATTGTAAATCTTCGCTATCGGCATGTATGGACATACGTCAGTCCCCACGCAACAGTTGAAGCAAGTCATCAACAAAGATCTTCTGTCAGTGTTTCGTCCAACATTGTTCGTGAGTGTTGGGTAGAGCGTCACTCTCTCCACCCAGGCTCAACGGAATAGTTTCGTAGAGTGTGTTCTACCTGATCTGTTAGCAGTTGTGCGACAAAATATGTACTTAATGCACGATGCAGCACCTCCACATTTTAGTGTTAAGGTCCATCGGCTTCTAAATAACAGATTCGGTGACAGATAGATCGACCAATTGCCTAGCCATCACGCTCTCTGGAGCTAAACCCACTGGACTTTTATTTGTGGGAGCATTTGAAAGCTCTTGTTTTCGTAACACCATTACAAGATGTTGAAAGTCTCCGTGTCCGTATTATGGAAGGCTGCGAAACCAAACGATGTACTCCGGGGATACATTAGCGCATCGGGGATTCACAAGGACGGCGGATCGATGCATGTATCAGGGCTCCCGGAGAGCATGATGACCATCCGCTGTGAGCCAGAATTGCATGTCGTATGCTGATGCATTCTGTTCGTGTGCGTTTTCCACGACTAGTGAGTTGGAGAAAACGAGTTGTAATGTGGAAAAAAAGCGTTTCCAGACTTATGTTCGTGTAACATCATTTCTTTCTTTACGTGTGAGGAATGTGTCGTGCATCTTGGGTCGTACATTTTTGTTCTGTATTTAATGAACAAAATGCTGACAGTCATTTTTAGATTAACACTAAAAATAATATGATATAATGAAAATAGCCTGTTGCCCAAAGTAAACAGGAAACAAACGCAGCAGTGACATAATTCAGCTGTGTAGGAGCAAAAAATATTATGAGATAAATACAGCCAGGGATGCATGCTCTGTTGACAGGCAGAGGACAGTTTTCTTAAGCAAATAAATCTGTGTCAAATATTTTGTTAATATTTTGAACGGAAGTTACGGAAGAATACATAATGTAACTGCTACATGGTGGCGAGAAAATCGGAAAAAAATACACTGGAGTCATCTGAACAGTGACGATGCAGAAGGACGCTTCAAAGCATTAGATTACTGGGGAAATAAGAATCTGTTCGAACAAGTTTAGGTACAAGTTTGTGGAATAACCATGATAGAAGCAGTGTCAGATTGGTGGGATGTGTACTAACGTTCCTGCTACAATTAATATGGCAATTCAAGGAAGTAAATGATAACGATTGTATCCGTCGCCCTCCCTTACTAGTTCTTCACTATTGTTCAGCAGAGTGGAGCCGTCAGCAAGTTGGACTAGCACAATAGACAGGGGATTCAAATTAGAGTTTCGCGATGCGACACAGTTTTCTCCATCCATTGAAATATTGGAAACGTTACAGGAGAGACGGCGCATATCACATTAACATTTCGGCAGCGTCTTTCACGTCTATCACATATATATAATGACTTCCATTTGACACCTTCAAGGTTACACAGAGTTGCACAGTTTTCTTGTGCACATCTCCAGAATAGAAACTCAAGGACGCGGAGTGATGGCGATACACGATGTGTCGTTAGTGCGCACTGTGCAACCATAGACGGTCAGATTGTTTAGTGAACTTGGTAGTTTTAGTGTAGGGGTAACAGCACCGAATAACGCTCACATAACCGAGTTATTTTATTCGAAACGACGAAAGGGCTGAGTGGTCAGAGTTTTACTTTCGAGAGAATGACAGGGTGGTTCCCAAGCTTCCCGTAATTTGTTCATAAAATTTAATGCCTGAAGAGAATACCATGATCCACTGACATCTGCTGACGTTGGAATTCACCTTCACTTATACTAGCTACATAACGCAAGGTCCGTATAATGCGCTGGAAGACAATACGAAGTTAACTTATGACAGCATAAAATGTCGTACTTCGTGTTCTAGGTTTGGTAAATAATTTGAAGTTTATCTTCAGCGAGCAAAGGTTAGTTGTCATATCATGCTGGAAGTCATTGAAGTAGTACGTTAATTACGATCTCGATCTGAATTTTACGTAAGAACACTTACGAAAAATGTTCAGCAGAATGTAAAGACCGTTCTTGGTTGTAAGATCTCAAAAGGAATAACAGGACACTTGTTTTTACGTTTTCACTATAGTCTTAAGAAGATTACGTGACAGTTGCATTCTGAATGAAGAGGTTTTCCCCTTGCAGTGTTCCAAGTGGATACTCTTCGTCCACAGAAAGAAACAAATCTGAGGGGAAAAACAAGTTAGTCACCTGAAAAAACACTTACTCATCTTCTCCAAGTGCCTCACAGCTTCCGTCTTGTCATAATGGGTGATAGTTTGTTTTCACTTCGCAGTCTTTCCTTTTTCTTTCACCTAAATGATCTTAATGCTCTGTTATATAAACGATGTGGGACATAATACTATGTCACAAGGTAGTAAGAATTTATAATTGCAGCTCATAACATCAGTTGTGCTTGAATATTTCCACAGTATATTAAAGACTGTAGAAACATTGAGTTAGGAAATTTTTGAAGGCCTAGATTACGGCATCCATACTGCGGCTTCGAGCACTATGTTTCTTCTAAACCAATTCTCAAAACACCAAGTCGGTAAATATATATTTAATATCATCTTTCAAGGATAACAAGTGCAGTGCTATTTCTTAACGTCCACTGATAAAGGAACTCTGAAAACTGGTTTTGCAAAAATCAGTATCCAATTTATTTATATATTTCGTTCACAATTGCGTATTTAAAGAAGCTCAAATTTTTTTGACGAAACTTCGTAATTTGATCGATTCTGCCTGTCGTTGAATGAGAACTGGTTTTCAACAGCCAGTTTACTTATTATGGTAAAAATATTTTTCTGTCGGTTGTCCTACTTATTTCGATGCTCGATTAAACTGTGATTGATTTCGGAATCATAAAGTTCGAGCTTCAGGAACCTGTATACGATGCCATGGGTTTTGGGATAATAATGTGGTTTGCACTGATCTTTACACAAGTAGTATTTGTGGTCGACGTGATATCGAAGTTACCACTAGTTATTGTAAATGGTACTGATTGTGGTACATATCGGTTTTCTTTCTATTACCCGTCAATGCTTTCTTAATTTCCTGTTTCTTCACAGAGTGTTAACTTATGACTTCTTGATTATATATAATTACCTAATCAGTTCATTACTTTAAGATCAGAACACGTTAACATAGCGGAAAGAAAAGTACGTATTGTATAATAAATAAGCGTCATGAAGTACTTGGTAATAGAGATACAGTTTCCTAGAGAAAGAAGGTATTTATGTAGGGGGTTTAAGTTGGGTCCCTATTTAAAAGAGTTTACCTAACTTGTTGCTTCGCTGCCTTTTAGAACAATCAAGACAGTAAAAAATCAGCCCACATTCTTGTATTCAACATCTGGTATAGAGATGATGCTCTCTCCAAGCTCTTTGTAAGAACCTGTCAGTTAGGCGTGTAAGATATTCATTCAGGCTGCGACGAATACGCCGTTGTGTTGCAGATGGTTCATTATGTGTAACAGGCTTCTTTACATCTGTCATGAATCAGAAATCAGTGGAAAGGTGAAAGCACTCGTGCATCTTCCATGTAGTGTCTAAACGATGAATCTCAAGCGAAGTTTTCCACCACAGTTTTTACCAATATTTACACTGAGTTTCTAAAATGCAGAAGGCGTCATATAAATAGCGATTTGAATGATATTCCATTTTCGGAAACATGCTACAGCAATATATACAAAAAGCAAATTGTTTCACTCTTCCACGTTTTTGCAATAAATAAATGTTGGTAATTTTTAATGCCTTGTATTCCTTTGTAACAAAATTCCTCATAATGTCAACAGTTCCCAGTGATACACTGTGTTAGGTGGCAAGACTCGGGGTGTGCTTTCGGAAGCATTGTGTTTTCATTCCATCCCAACAACCAGAATTAGATTTTTCATGATTTCCGCATATTTTCTTAAAGGAAAATGACAGGATGGTTCCTCTGAAAAGGGCATGGCCGTTTACCTTGCCCTTCTCCCACATAACCGAGATTTAGGCACGTCTGAAACAATTCGGAGTCGACTGGATGTTAAACCATAATCATTCTTAATTTACCAGTGTTAATGGTGGAATTATATGCAGTATTTATTTTTCAAATAGCATGCGCGGTATGTATTCTCCATTTAATGCCTTGTATTCCTTCTGCTCTTACAACTGCGGTCACCACGTTACATAATTAGTTAATTGTTTAAAAATGTTGTAATTAGCAACGTCAAAATGAATCCCTTTTGCTATTACCCAGATGGAGCGGTAGAATGGAAGTCATTGCACTATATCAGTCTTTCTGTTTCTCCGAATATGAGTTACTGTCGAGAGAACTAGTTATCCAGAGCCCTATACACTCCCTAAGAGTTTTTAAGGAGAACACTCAGGGTAGTGAGAGGCCGGAAGTAGGAAGGGAAATGCTAGAACAATGTGCGAATTAAATGCAGTCGAGAGCTTCAGAAACCAAGTTGAACAATTTACTATCGGCGAGGGTTTAGAAAGAAAATGAAGAATATTAACGGATAACGAAACTATTCCTCTTGGAGAGGGGTAAAGGTTAGAAGGGGTACGAAAGATCCTTATGCACCACATCTATCCACTAAATCGACAACCAACCGATTACGAATAAGTAGCAACGAGATTTGAACTGAATCTGCCCCAGCATTAGTTTTTATTTAATTAACGGTAATCCATTCTCCAGGCTTGTTCTGCCAATGCGAAAATTTCGACTGTCCCTCTATGAAGTCAGCAGTTAGGAATGAAGACTGTTCTGGGGCGGATGCTGAAAATATAGTAAGAGTTCCTAGTTCTTTCCATGTTTGCTGGAGGCCATAATTGTCATAATGATAATGACAATAACAAACGGAACGGAACGTCGAATACCATCGTCTGTCAGAGCAGCTATTACTATTCTCATCTTAGACCATGCCAGCATAACCTGCGATACGGTACATTGCAACCTTTGGAACAAATTTCAGACCTTACTGGATTTAATATAACAGTTGAGAAAAGAGACGGACGTACCCACGAAGGCCTCGCACTCCATTATGACCAAATGGTCGATTTCGGAACGTGTCCAACAGCGTAATACAACCATACATCGAAGAACGGCGGTTTTCTGCCGTATAAATCCATTCATTTCGTTCGTTATCGTGTTCTGTGACGGAGGGTGGACGTTTGTAATGTGTCTGTTTACGATGGGTTGCTAAAACGAGACAGGAAGGAGCGAGTGAACCACTTTATTTCTCCTGTCGTGTGTTTGTAAGAGCACAGTTGTACTCCTATACACAAGATTGGATTCCGTTCCGAGACTATGTTGCATTGCTGTATCAACGTTGAACCGAGACCACGAAGAGCTGCAGAACCTTCCAAACACACCTACGTGACTACGAATTTGATCGCCAGTGTGGCGTACGGCTTCTCTGTTTGCCAATATTTGACACTTAACCGCTTTAAAGTGGCAGAGGCACCGGCAGCAGAAGATAAAACCTAGCACTTCAAGCCATCAGATGTAAAAAAAAAAATTTTTTTAAATCTTCGGTAGGACAACAATGAAGTGGAACAGAGCCGTAACTTTTTACAATAGCTCTGCAGTGCTGTTCGAGCGCGATCTAGTTGTTTATAGGAAGGTTGCAGTTGTAGAGGCTGCAACATCGGAAGGCTAGCCGGCGGATTAACGACGAAGGCTGGTGTGCCTGGATATGGTTTTTGGGCGGTTTTCCACATCCCCCAAGGTGAATAGCGGGCTGGTCCCCACGTTCCGCTTCAGTTACACGGCTCGCAGACATGTGAAAACGTTCGCACTATTGCATGGAGTACACTAGTCGCAGACAGTTGGGGTGCACTAATTCCGTCCTACGAGGTACGGGGTGGTGGCAGGAAGGGCATCCGGCGACCCCTTAAACTAACCTTGCCAAATCCGATTAACAATGCCGACCCTGCGTAGCCGCGGGAAAAGAAGAATTACTGTTAACAAGTGAACACATTATCACTCCATTCATACTCTTCTAACTATACTTAAAAACAAGTCTCTCTCTCTCTTTTTGTTAGAGTAGAAATAGTCAATAGCATAATAAGAGATACCCAAGCGAAATGCTTTTAAATTAGATTTACAACTTGTTTCAACTTGTTTCACTGCCTGTCAGACATTTTAAGTTACTGGAAAGACGATCAACAACTTTTGTTGCTCCATTTGAGCTTCTCTCTGAATCACAGCTTTTTCAATGGGTAACGAAGGCTATTGTTCAATCTAGTATTGTAGGTATGTGAATCACTGTTCTCTAATAATTGTGATCGAAACACTTCAATTTTTGTAAAGCAAAACGAATGAAAACTCAAAATGTGAAACCACTAACATCTTTATATATATACGTAACCTTTTATAGGTCACTATCCTCCGCCTAGTTTACTTTCGTACCATCGTATTCGTTATTTATAGCGGAAACATAGAGTGCGTTTCTATACAATCACTGAGCGATGGCTTAAAAGGGCGAAACCAGTTGTCAGGTGAAAGACACATTTCTACAAATTACAGCCCCAGTGAGGAAAGATGCCTCATTCATTTAATAATTTTATGGGCTTCGACCTTCTATGAAGAAGACTGCCGCGAATATTTCTTGAGATGCGCCATTCGAGAGCGGCAGACGGAAGAGGGGAAGTGAAGGTGTTAGCACAAGTACAGTGCAGTGTAAGGTGGTTTGCAGAATAGACACAGGCGGTACAGTCCCGCCTCCGGCCCAGATTGTATACCAATCGGGTTCCTCTCAGAGTATACTGATGAAATAGCTCCATATTTAGCAATTATATACAACCATTCGTTCATAGAAAGGCCCGTACCTAAACACTGGAAAATTGCTCAAGTCCACCAATACCCAAAAAGGGAAGTAGGAGTAATCCGCTGAATTGCAGGCGTATATCACTAACGTCGATTTGCAGTAGGGTTTTGGAACATATACTGTATTCGATCATTATGAAGTACCTCAAAGAAAACGATTTATTGACACATAGCCAGCAGGGTTTCAGAAAATATCGTTCTTGTGAAACACATCTCGCTCTTTATACTCATGAAGTAATAAGTGCTATCGACAGGGGCTATCAAATTGATTCCATATATTTAGATTTCCACCGTTCCTCACAAAGCGCTTCTAACTGAACTGTGTGCCTACGGAGTATAGCCTCAGTTGTGCGACTGAATTCGTGATTTCCTGTCAGAAAGGTCGCAGTTCGTAGTAATAGACGGAAAGTCATCGAGTAAAACGGAAGTAATATCCAGCGTTCCCCAAGGAAGTGTTATAGGGCCTCTATTGTTCCTGATCTATATTAACGACATAGGAGACAATTTGAGTAGCCGTCTTAGATTGTTTGCAGATGACGCTGTCATTTACCGTCTTGTAAAGTCAGCAGATGATCAAAACGACTTGCAAAATTATTTAGATAAGAGATCTATATGGTGCTAAAAGTGGCAATTGGCCCTGAATAAGGAAAAGTATGGAGTTATTCACATGAGTACTAAAAGAAATCAGCTAAATTTGTATTACGCGATAAGTCACGCAAATCTGAAGGCTGTAAATTCAACTAAATACTTAGGGATGGCAATTACAAGTAACCTAAATTGGAAGAATCACATAGATAATATTGTCGGTAGAGCAAACCAAAGACTGCGATTCATTGGCAGAACACTTAAAAGGTGCAACACATCTACTAAAGAGACTGCTTACACCCCGCTTGTCCGCCCTGTTCTGTAGTATTGCTGTGCGGTGTGGGATCCGCATCAGGTGGGACTGGCGCATGACATCGGAAAAGTACAAAGAAGGCCAGTTCGTTTTGCATTGTCGCGAAATAGGGGAGGTAGTGTAACAGACGTGACACGTGAATTGGAGTAGCAATCATTAAAACAAAGGCGTTTTTCGCTGCGACGGGATCTTCTCATGAAATTTCAATCACCAGTTTTCTCCTCCGATTGCGAAAACATTCTGTGGGCACCCACCTACATAGGGAGAAATGAACATCACGATAGAATAAGAGAAATCAGGGCTCGCACAGAAAAATTTACGTTCTGGTTTTTCCCGCGGGGCGTTCGAGAGTAGAGAGACAGCTTGAGGGTGATTCATTGGACGCTCTGCCAGGCACTTTATTGTGAGTAGTAGAGTAATCACGTAGATGTAGAATTTTGGAGCACAGGGCGCCACTCTTAGTAGCAGAACGCAGCATGTCATTCTCAATGGACAGAAGTCTTACGAAGTAAGAGTGATTTCAGGTGTGCCACAAGGGAGTGTCGTAGGAACGTCGCTGTTCACAATATACATAAATGACATTGTGGATGACATCGGAAGTTCACTGAGGCTTTTTGCGGATGATGCTGTGGTATATCGAGAGATTCTAACAATGGAAAATTGTACTGCAGTGCAGGAGGATCTGCAGCGAATTGGTGCAGGGAATGACAATTGAATCTCAATGTAGACAAGTGTAATGTGCTGCGCATACATAGAACGAAAGATCCCTTATCATTTAGCTACAATATAGCATGTCAGCAACTGGAAGCAGTTAATTCCATAAATTATCTGGGAGTACGCATAAAGAGTGATTTAAAATGGAATGATCATATAAAGTTGATCGTCGGTAAAGCAGATGACAAACTGAGATTCATTGGAAGAATCCTAAGGAAATGCGATCCGAAAACAAAGGAAGTAGGTTACAGTACGTTTGTTCGCCCACTGCTTGAATACTGCTCAGCAGCGTGGGATCCGTACCAGATAGGGTTGATAGAAGAGATAGATAAGATCCAACGGAGTGCAGCGCGCTTCGTTACAGGATCACTCAGTAATCCCGAAAGCGTTACGGATGTGATTGATAAACTCCAGTGGAAGACTCTGCAGAAGAGTCGCTCAGTAGCTCGGTACGGGCTTTTATTAAAGTATCGAGAACATACCTTCACCGAAGAGTCAAGCAGTATATTGCTCCCTCCTACGTATATCTCGCGAAGAGACCATGAGGATAAAATCAGAGAGATTAGAGCCCACACAGAGGCATACTGACAGTCCTTCTTTCCACGAACAATACGACACTGGAATAGAAGGGAGAACCGATAGAGGTACTGAAGGCACCCTCCGCCACACACCGTCAGGTGGCTTGCGGAGTATGGATGTAGATGTAGATGTGGAGACGCCACTAGAAGCGTCCCGAGCGCTGCAGAGCCCTGTGCGAGAGCGGAGCCTGCGCGGCGCACTGACCTGGAGGAGCTGCTGCCGCGTGTCCATGTCGCTGCGAGTCTGGCCGCCTACTGACGCGGCCGCCGCCGCCGCTTCCGCCGCCCGCTGCCGCCTCCCGTGGCGCCGCCAGAGCCGGCCAGCGCAGCCCAGCCCGGCCCGGACCGCCGGCCGCCCTTGACCTTGCCGCTGGACGCCACACGCCTCGCCCTGCCGGTCCGCCCTGCTGACGTCTCGCTCTCCACACGTCTCTCGCCTGCCGGCCGCGCCCTCGCCAGCCTTCCGTATTCGCGCCTCCTGCGTGAGTGTCAGTCCTCACCTGCTGTCTGATGTCAACAACCAATGCAGGTCGTCGGAGCCTCAACGTCCGTCGGCGTGCTATGTACCTACGATTGGCATTCAATTACTATCGCAACACATTTCTTTTTCTCGTAACGTGTTGTGAGGCCCTTATACACTACCGGCCATTAAAATTGCTACACCACCAAGATGACGTGCTACAGACGCGAAATTTAACCGATAGGAAGAAGATGATGTGATATGCAAATGATTAGCTCTTCAGAGCATTCACACAAGGTTGGCGCCGGCGGCGACACCAACAACGTGCTGACATGAGAAAAGTTTCCAACCGATTTCACACACTCAAACAGCAGTTGACCGGCGTTGCCTGGTTAAACGTTGTTGTGATGCCTCGTGTATGGAGGAGAAATGCGTACCATTACGTTTCCGACTTTGATAAAGGTCGGATTGTACCCTATCGCGATTGCCGTTTATCGTATCGCGATTTTGCTGCTTGCGTTGGTCGAGATCCAATGACTGTTACCAGAAAATGGGATTTGTGGGTTCAGGAGGGTAATACGGAACGCCGTGCTGCATCCTAACTTCCGTGTATCACTAGCAGTCGAGATGACAGGCATCTTATCCGCATGGCCGGCCGGGGTGGCCGAGCGGTTCTAGGCGCTACAGTCTGGAACCGCGCGACCGCAACGGTCGCAGGTTCGAATCCTGC
The DNA here is from genome assembly GCF_021461395.2 of Schistocerca americana. NCBI lineage: Eukaryota > Metazoa > Arthropoda > Insecta > Orthoptera > Acrididae > Schistocerca > Schistocerca americana. The sequence goes on along the minus strand of NC_060126.1, from coordinate 155,161,174 downwards.
CTCGGGCATGGACGTTTGTGATGTCCTTGGGTTAGTTAGGTTTAAGTAGTTCTAAGTTCTAGGGGACTGATGACCTCAGATGTTAAGTCCCATAGTGCTCAGAGCTATTTGAACCAATTTTTTATCCGCATGGCTGTAACGGGTGCAGCCACGTCTCGATCCCTGAGTGATCAGATGGGGACGTTTACAAGACAACAACCATCTGCACGAACAGTTCGACGACGTTTGCAGCAGCATGGTCTATGAACTCGGAGACCGTGACTGCGGCTACCCTTGACGCTGCATCACAGACAGGAGCGCCTGCGATGGTGTACTCAACGACGAACCTGGATGGACGAATGGCAAAACGCCATTTTTTTCGGATGAATCCAGATTCTGTTTACAGCATCATGATGGTCGCATCCGTGTTTGGCGACATCGCGGTGAACGCACATTAGAAGCCTGTATTCGTCATCGTCATACTGGCGTATCACCCGAATGACTGTATGGGGTGCCATTGGTTACCCGTCTCGGTCACCTCTTGTTCGCATTGACGGCACTTTGAACAGTGGAAGTTACATTTCAGATGTGTTACGACCCGTGGCTCTGCCCTTCATTCGATCCCTGCGAAACCCTACATTTCAGCAGGATAATGCACGGCCGCATGTTGCAGGTCCTGTATGGGACTTTCTGGATACAGAAAATGTTCGACTGCTGTGCTGGCCAGCACATTCTCCAGATCTCTCACCAAATGAAAACGTCAATAGTGGCCGAGCAACTGGCTCGTCACAATACGCCAGTCACTACTCTTGATGAACTGTGGTATCGTGTCGTAGCCGCATGGGCAGCTGTACCTGTACACGTCATCCAACCTCTGTTTGACTCAATGCCCAGGCGTATCAAGGCCGTCATTATGGCCAGAGGTGGTTGTTGTGGGTACTGATTTCTCAGGATCTATGCACCCAAATTGCGTCAAAGTGTAATCACACTTCAGTTCTAGTATAATATATTTGTCCAATGAATACCCGTTTATCATCTGCATTTCTTCTTGGTGTAGCAATTTTAATGGCCAGTAATGTATAATATTGTCTCTGGACTATTCGCGGTGTTAGTGCTGACACAGCAGTTGGCATTGATGGTTGGAGAGACGACATCAGTTACAGGTAGTCTGCGTAATCCAGCTGCTGGCCACTGATGTACGGTATATATGGATCGTCATAACCCCTTCTTTTGTATCCCGCCTGTAACGCGGCGAATGGTCTGCTCCTGTAAACTGAAGGATAGGCCAAATGTACGAAGCGATTAGGAGCAGGTGAGGTAAAAATCTCTCTGTACAGCTTTTAAGGTAAACGTGGTTTTAATACCTCTCAACAATAATAAGTTGAATACATAATAACGTGAATACCTAACTTGGCACTGAGGAGCCGGATGTATCAAAGCTCACAAAAGTTACACAGGCAAAATATGTAGTGGCTCTCCCACTATGAAAATGAAACAATGTTACTTGGTCATCTACTCGAAATCAAGTGGACTGAATCTGGAGCGGCGCTCGTAGAGCTGCACAGCGTCGGCTAGAGGGCGGTGTCGTCGGTGTGTGTCTTAGTGCCAACCTAAGAACTTTTACCTACGCCTTGGCATCGTAGCTATCGATACCACACCTTCATCATCAACCAAGGCATGAAGAGTGTGCATTGAAGCGCCGCAACTGGTAGCTACACGGTAAATGACAACATAAGGACAGCTGTAGGTGTTTCATTTTCTTACAACAGTCGGTCACTAGTTGCGGTACTCCAAAGCGTGTGCGAGCTGGGTTAGTTGCCGCCCGACAGAAGACCATAACGAGCAATGAGGAGCCACCTGTGCGGAATTCCTTGCTGGTTACCTGATCGTGGCAATCTTTTGTCGAACATCGTTACGGGCGATGAGACAAGGGTTCATGACCTCGAATCTACATTCGTTGAAGTGGCGCCATACCACCTCTCCTCCAAAGAAAACGTACCAGTCGCACTCTTAGCTGGTAAAGTCTTAGAAATGGTTTTTGGAACTCTGAAGCACTATTCTGTTTGATGTCCTCCCATGCGGTGTAACTATCAAGTCTGGAGTGTATTGAAGAACGACTTCAGTGTGTTCGTCGCCACAAAAATGCGAACGAAGTTCTCCTTCTCCTTGCCAGTCGAAGGTCTAAGTCAAATCTGTACACCCGGGAAGAGCTCAGTAAATTTCAGTAGATTGCTGTGACTTCTTAGGCTTTCCCGGCGTAATAAGTCTTGAAAGTCTATTCTGGTTTGCTACCGCATCCTAAAATCAACTTGATACGATACTTCGGCGATCCAACTGTTCACCATCTTCAGGAAAATGTTGCTTCCGCTGTATTTGGTGCAATGAAGGGCGCACTCCACGGCAATCAGTAGGTAACTGATGCAGCAAGACGTTCGCTCCGACGTCGACTATTAGAGTGATACAGTAAGTGCAAACGGGCCCTCGCAATAAGGAAGTGTAAGGCCGTCGTACTATACGGAAATGATGCTGAAAAGTAGGATGTTGTAGCCAAAAGATTGAGGAATAACATTGTGTACAGGAAGGCTGAATAAAAGCAACTTCATTCCAGAAAAAAACACCTCTCGTACATCTCCAGCTACACCAAAATTACGCAAAAATCTGGCGGTGCTTGGTGAAGGGAACTTTTGGTACTACTAGCTCGTCTCGCTTCCCTCTTCCATTCGCGAGTGGCACGTCAGAAGAATGATTATCGATAAACCTCTGTATTTGCTCTAAATTCTCCAATTTTCTCGCTGTGGTCATTTCGTGAGATGTATGTGGAGGGAAGCAATATCTTGTCCATCTCTTCCCGGTACTTAGTCTCTCCGAATTTCAGTACTAAACTTCTCCACGATGGACAACTAGAGTTTAATACTACCAACTCTACGGCTTGGTGGTTTTGGTACAGTGCCTAAATGACATAGCAAATGGTAGTATTACCAGATGTATTGGCAGCTTTGGATGAAAATGCGAGACAACTATTTTTTTCCTTTTTTTTTTGTTTGCTTCGCACACTATTAGAAAAGAATATCATTCAGTGTTATTCCAGTGTGCATTTTATATTTTTACAAAATATAAATTGCATGAAGTAATGAAAGTTATTTGATCGCGTAATTTCTTCACTTTTATATAAGCAAAGCAATTACTTTTGATGCAAGTTCAGTTTACATGCAAAAAAGTAACGAAATATACATAATTATTGTCCTCTTTTTGTACTCAACATAACATTCTTCATGATGGTCAAAGAAAAGTGTCTCTTGTTATTATTGAGAAACACGGAAGTTTGTCTTTGAATAACAGAAACATGTTTTGTATAAGTTTGAGGAAGCGATGTTTCATATATATTTTTTGTTTTGCGTTGTCTTTTATTTTTCCTTTATGTTGAGAAAATTACGTTTTCTAGCGTTATATGTTAAAACTGTGTTGTTTTCTTTATTTTTACCACAATAACATTCTATTTCACGTTACAAATCAATTATTTTCGCATAAAACCTGAATCAAACATTGATAATGTTAATCTTCCTATGTATCTCCTTTCTGTTTAAGTAACAAACAGGAGGATAGCTGTAGAACAAAAATGTTCATTAGCAATTTCTGTATCCTCACACAGTTTGTAGGCAGTTCACCGCTTCCCGTTTTTAGGGGAATAAAGGAGGCTGAGTTAAATGAAAACCTTAAATATTTTTTTAAATATTATTTATTGTGCAGAAGTGGCACAAAGCTGTATCACTTTTCAACATAACCTCCTCCACCCTCAATGCAAGTCCTTCAGCGCTTTCGAAGTGCATAAATTCCTTTAGAAAAAAATTCTTTTCGTTGTTCGCGCAACCACTCATTCACCGCGTGGCGTACATCTTCATCATAACGGAACTACTTTCCTCCCACTGCGACTTTGAGTGGTCGAAACATACGGAAATCACTTGGGGCAAGGTCTGGTGAGTATGGTGGATGGGGAAGACACTCACAAAGCAGGTCTGTGATTGTTGCAACTGTTGTACGGACAGTGTGGGGCCTTGCATTGTCATGTTGCAAAAGAACACCTGCTGACTTTCAATCCACGTCGCTTTGATTTGATTGCAGGCCGCAGATGATTTTTTAGGAGATCTGTGTATGATGCTCTGGTGACAGTGGTCCCTCTATGCATGTAATTCTCCAAAATGACGCCTTTTTCGTCCCAAAAGAGATTCAGCATAACCTCCCCTGCTGATGGTTCTGTTCGAAACGTCTTTGGTTTTGGTGATGAGAAATGGCGCCATTCCTTGCTCGCTCTCTTCGTTTGCGGTTGGTGGTAGTGAACCCAGGTTTCATCCCCAGTAACGATTCTTGCAAGGAAGCCACCACCTTCTCGTTCAAAGCGCAGAAGAAGTTCTTCACAAGCATCAACACGTCGTTCTCTCATTTCAGGAGTCGGCTGCTGTGGCACCCATCTTGCAGACACTTTGTAAAACTAGAGCACACCATGCACAATGTGGTGTGCTGACCCATGACTAATCTGTAAACATGCTGCAAAGTCATTCAGTGTCACTCTGCGGTTTTCCTTCACTATGGCTTCAACTGCTGCATTGTTCTGTCGAGTCACAACTCGTTGTGCCTGACCTGGACGAAGACCATCTTCCACTGAAGTTACACCATTTGCGAACTTTTTACTCCATTCGTAGACTTGCTGCTGTGACAAACATGCATCACCGTACTGAACCTTCGTTTGTCGATAAATTTCAATAGCGAAAGATGTCCCCGAGGCTGATCAGAAAGCCTCCCCGGTGCGTCTGGTCTGACAAACAGGTTTCAGGCACTGTCTCTGGCTGAGCCAGATGCAGCCGCCTGCCCTGTTTCAGAGGATGATTCTCAGAGGGTGGGCTTATTGGTAGCTGGGAGCTCCAATGTTAGGCGCGTAATGGGGCCCCTTAGGGGTATGGCGGCTAAGGAGGGGAAGAAATCCAGTGTGCACTCCGTGTGCATTCCGGGTGGAGTCATTCCTGATGTGGAAAGGGTCCTTCCGGATGCCATGAAGAGCACAGGGTGCAGCCAGCTGCAGGTGGTGGCACATGTCGGCACAAATGACGTGTGTCGCTTTGGATCTGAGGAAATTCTCTCTGGATTCCAGCGGCTATCTGATTTGGTGAAGGCTGCCGGTCTTGCTTACGAGATGAAGGCAGAGCTCACCATCTGCAGCATCGTTGACAGAACCGACTGCGGACCTTTGGTGCAGAGCCGGGTGGAGGGTCTGAATCAGAGGGTCAGACGGTTTTGCGACCGTGTTGGCCGCAGATTCCTTGACTTGCGCCATAGGGTGGTGGGGTTTCGGGTTCCGCTGAATAGGTCAAGAGTTCACTACACTCAGCTGGCGGCTACACGGGTAGCGGAGGCTGTGTGGCGTGGACTGGGTGGTTTTTTTAGGTTAGAAGGCCTCGGGAAAGTACGGAGTGGGCTGCAATCTCAAAGGGTGCATGGCAAATACAGGACGTGCTTGGATCAAGGAACAGTCGGAATTGCAGTTGTAAATTGTTGTAGTTGTGCTGGGAAAGTCCCCGAGCTTCAAGCGCTAATAGAAAGCACAGAAGCTGAAATCGTTATAGGTACAGAAAGCTGGCTAAAGCCTGAAATAAGTTCTGCAGAAATTTTTACGAAGTCTCAGACGGTGTTCAGGAAAGATAGATTAGGCAGAATTGGTGGTGGAGTGTTTGTGTCTGTCAGTAGTGGTTTATCTTGTAGTGAAGTCGAAGTAGATACTCCGTGCGAATTAGTATGGGTGGAGCTTATACTTAACAGCGGAACCAAGTTAATAACTGGCTCCTTCCACCGACCCCCAGACTCCGATGATATAATTGCTGAACAGTTTAGAGAAAATTTGAGTCTCGTAACAAATAAATACTCCACTCATACGGTTATAGTTGGTGGGGACTTCAACCTTCCCTCCATATGTTGGCAAAAATACTTGTTCAGAACCGGTGGTAGGCAGAAAACATCTTCCGAGATTGTCCTAAATGCTTTCTCCGAAAATTATTTAGAGCAGTTAGTCCACGAACCCACGCGAATTGTAAATGGTTGCGAAAACACACTTGACCTCTTAGCCACAAACAATCCAGAGCTAATAGAGAGCATCATGAGTGATACAGGGATTAGTGATTTTATTTAAAAAAGCGGATAAAGTGTCACTAGAAGCCTTCCTAAAAGAAATTTGGTAGCAAATCCGAAGAAATTCTGGTCGTATGTAAAGTACACAAGCGGCAAGACGCAGACAATAGCTTCGCTGCGCAGTGCCGATGGTACTGTTACCGACGACTGTGCCGCTAAAGCGGAGTTATTGAATGCAATTTTCCGAAATTCCTTCACCAGGGAATACGAATGGAATATTCCAGAATTTGAAACACGAACAGCTGCTAGCATGAGTTTCTTAGAAGTAGATACCTTAGGGGTTGCGAAGCAACTCTAATCACTTGATACGGCAAGTCTTCAGGTCCAGATTGTATACCGATTAGATTCCTTCCAGATTACGCTGATACAATAGCTCCATACTGAGCAGTCATATACAACCGCTTGCTCACCGATAAATCTGTACCTACAGATTGGAAAGTTGCGCAGGTCGCACCAGTGTTTAAGAAGGGTAGTAGGAGTAATCCATCGAACTACAGACCTATATCATTGACGTCGGTTTGCAGTAGAGTTTTGGAGCATATAATGTATTCAAACATTATGAATCACCTCGAAGGGAACGATCTATTGATACGTAATCAGTATGGTTTCAGAAAGCATCGTTCTTGTGCAACGCAGTTAGCTCTTTATTCGCACGAAGTAATGGCCGCTATCGACAGGGGATCTCAAGTTGATTCCGTATTTCTACATTTCCGGAAAGCTTTTGAGACCGTTCCTCACAAGCGACTTCTAATCAAGCTGCGGGCCTATGGGGTATCGTCTCAGCTGTGCGACTGGATTCGTGATTTCCTGTCAGGAAGGTCGCAGTTCGTAGTAATAGACGGCAAATCATCGAGTAAAACTGAAGTGATATCAGGTGTTCCCCAGGGAAGCGTCCTGGGACCTCTGCTGTTCCTGACCTATATAAATGACCTGGGTGACAATCTGAGCAGTTCTCTTAGATTGTTCGCAGATGATGCTGTAATTTACCGTCTAGTAAGGTCATCCGAAGACCAGTCTCAGTTGCAAAGCGATTTAGAAAAGATTGCTGTGTGGTGTGGCAGGTGGCAGTTGACGCTAAATAACGAAAAGTGTGAGGTGATCCACATGAGTTCCAAAAGAAATCCGTTGGAATTCGATTACTCGATAAATAGTACGATTCTCAAGGCTGTCAATTCAACTAAGTACCTGGGTGTTAAAACTAAGAACAACTTCAGTTGGAAAGACCACATATATAATATTGTGTGGAAGGCGAGCCAAAGGTTGCGTTTAATTGGCAGGACACTTAGAAGATGCAACAAGTCCACTAAAGAGACAGCTTACACTACTCTCGTTCGTCCTCTGTTAGAATATTGCTGCGCAGTGTGGGATCCTTCCCAGGTGGGATTGACGGAGGACATCGAAAGGGTGCAAAAAAGGGCAGCTCGTTTTGTATTATCACTTAATAGGGGAGAGAGTGTGGCAGATATGATACGCGAGTTCGAATGGAAGGCATTAAAGCAAAGATGTTTTCGTCGCGGCGAGATCTATTTACGAAATTTCAAAAAAAAATGGCTCTGAGCACTATGGGACTCAACTGCTGAGGTCATTAGTCCCCTAGAACTTAGAACTAGTTAAACCTAACTAACCTAAGGACATGACAAACATCCATGCCCGAGGCAGGATTCGAACCTGCGACCGTAGCGGTCTTGCGGTTCCAGACTGCAGCGCCTTTAACCGCACGGCCACTTCGGCCGGCTACGAAATTTCAGTCACCAGCTTTCTCTTCCGAATGCGAAAATATTTTGTTGAGCCCAACCTACATAGGTAGGAATGATCATTTTTATTATTATTTTGAGCTTTTCCTCATTACAGAGGCTTATCTCCAACATAATAATTTACTAGGAAATTACAATACAAACAATAAACGTTCTTAAACTATAATATCAAAATATTTCTCCAGGTGTTTCTATCTTGTGTGTCTTCTTCCTCTGCGCCCATTCTCCTCATTATGTGCTGTACATTTTGGAGCCAGGTGGTCATAGGTCGTCCTCTTCTTCTTCTCCCCTCCGGTTCCCACTCCAGTATCAATTTTGGTATTCTGGTTTTCTTCATTCGTCGTACATGCCCGTACCACTGTAATTTCTTCCTGATGATCATCAAAATAAAATAAGAGAAATCAGAGCTCGAACAGAGAGGTTTAGGTGTTCGTTTTTCCCGCGCGCTGTTCGGGAGTGGAATGGTAGGAAGATAGTATGATTGTGGTTCGATGATCGCTCTGCCAAGCACTTTAATGTGAATTGCAGAGTGGTCATGTAGATGTAGATGTAGATGTTTCACATCTTCACTACGCAAAAACCGAATAACAGAACGCTGTTCATCCCTGGTGCAAGTCGCAAACGGGGCGGCCATTTCTTTACTGATACTGCGACGGTATGTGTGCATCTGCACTATGCTGCCACCTACAGGCCATTCTGCATGCTGTTTGTAGCACGCTTACCAACTTACAGGATAACGGCGCGAAATTTCGATTTGTTATTACAAATTTAAAGTTTTCATTTGACTCACGCTCGTAGTAAGACACTGATTGCACACGTAGAGAAAGCTAATGTTATGAGGTAAAGCCCGATAGGTATGCAACAAACCTAACTTATAGGTAACGTGGGTATGGTCTTAACTGAACAAAGCTATCAGGAAAACTACGGTAGTCTGTGCTTACTAATGATGGCAGCCTACGGCTGTCTTACAGCTCTACACCCAACGCCTGTGTCGTAGTGGGTACCACTGGAGTTCCCTTGCCACTCCGTAACATCCTAGCGCCGAGTAAACGATATCGTGATGAAATGTGCCGAAATCGTTCGATGTTGTCTATCTCTTCTACAACTTTTGCCTAGTAGTACTCATATTGATAAACAATACTCAGGAACCAGCCGAACGAGTGTTTCGCAAGGTACTTCTTTCGATGATAAATTGCATACCTTTAGGCTTCATCCTATGAATATGTTTTTGCATCTGCTGTTCATAGCATTCTTTTTTATGTCATTACACTTGAGGTCATTTCGGATGGCAACTCATAGATACTTTACGATAGATACTGTTTCCAGCGACTTGCTGTGAATTGTGTAGTTGTACAGTGGTGTACGTCTTCTTCTATATGTGCGAAATATGTTACGTTTATTTACGTTCATGGTCAACTGCCAGTCCGTGCACCATTCACAAAATTCTTCAATGTTCTGCAGGTCCAATGGCATGTCGCTACAATCTTCTGGTGTTACTACCTTCTTACAGACAACAGCATCATCTGCAAACAGCCCCACGTAGCTTATAATTCAAAAGCCCTGTACTTAAATAAGTGTATCTAATGACAATCTACAAACAAGAGTCATAGATGTGTATACCTTACAGCACTGAAACGAACCTTCGTGTTGTCCTCGAACAAGCCGTGGCAGCAATCCAAGGCTCAGTTGTTGACGAGGTTGGAATGCACCTGCTCTTGACGCGCGAGACAAACTACGCCACGTTTGATACGATTCGCTGATGACGCTGCTATCCTCAGTAAAAATGGAGAATAGTGTTACATGACGTGGTGAATGGAAAGAGCAGTCTAATGAGTAGACAATATGGAATGAGTGTAAATTGAAGAATGACAAAAACAATGAGAAGTAACAGCAGTGACATTATCGACAAAGTTGACATCAAAATTGGGGACTGCGACGTGGACAGAGTTAAGGAACTTTTCTATCTTGGAATAAAAATAGCACATGACGTACGAATGAAGGTGGACATAAAAGGCAGATTAACTTAGGCAAGGAGACTACTTTTAGCCACGTGAAGTCTACTACTGTCGAAACATCCTCCTTAATCTTAGGAAGAAATTGAATATACGTTTGGAGCACAGTGTCGTGTGTTAATGAACCATAGACTGTGGAAGGATCGGAAAAGAAGAAATTCCAACTGGCTAAAATCTGGTGCTACAAAAGGATGTCGAAAATTAGGTGGACCGATAAAATAAGGAACGAGGACGTTCTACGCAGAATAGACGAAGAAAGTAGGTCGTGGAAATCACTGACAAGAAGAAGGGACAGCATCACAGCACAACAGGAAATAACTTCCACGGTACTAGAGGTAGCTGCAGAGGGTAAAACTATAGGTGAAGACGAAGACTGTAACACATATTTGACGACGCAAGGTACAAAGGCTACAAGAGATGAAGAGATGGGGTGCTCATGAGAAGAATCCGTAGGATTCCGCTTCGAACCAGTCTGGCAACTGCTGACTTCAAAAATTGCGAATATTCGGGAGGCGATTTCCAGTTCTGAGGTCCGAACCTTTGGTCAAGACTGGGGCATGCCATATGTTCCAGACAAAAAAAAAAAAAAAAAAAAAAAAAAGAAAAAAAATGAAACCCCACTTATGTGAGAACGCATTTGTTTTTACGTATACAGAAAGAGACGATTAATTGCTCAACAAGAGCGGTGAAATTCAATACTTACAAAATAGTCTTAATAACAGTTTTCAGAATTCGACAGGTTTAGCTTCTCGGTGACAGTACCAGTAAAGCGAAATCACTAAGCACGGCTCTCTGACTTTTTCGCCATAGAAGACGCATATAATGTCCCAGAGTTCGAAACAACAGCTGCTGTCAGCATGAGAAACCTACAAGTAGGTAGTCGAGCAACTCAAACCACTTAATAAAGTCAAATCTTCCAGTCCAGATTGTAAGCAAGTTAGGTTCCTTTCAGAGTATGCTGATACAACAGCTCCGTTCTTATCAACCACACATAACTACTCGCTCGACAAAAAATCCTTGCCTACGGCCTGGGAAGTTTCTCAGGCCACACCAACACTGAAGAAAGGAAATAGGAGTAATTCGCTGAATTACAAAGCCCTATATTACTGACGTCAATCTGCAGCAGTATTTTGGGACATGTACTCTGTTCGAACATCACGAATTACCTCGAAGGAAACGGTCTATTCATACATCGTCAGCATGGCTTCAGAAAACATCGTTCTTGTGAAACACAATTACCTCTTTTGTCACGCAAGGTAATATGTGCTACTCGAGGATGGTTGAAAAATTTCATATTTTTCGATTCCAGAAGGCTTTTGGTACCATTCTTCATTAGCGGTTTCTAATCATATTGCCTGTGTATGGAATATCGTAACAGTTATGTTACTGTGTAAGCCTATTTGTCCGTCGCTGACATAGAAGACCGCAAACCTTATTTCCTTCCCGTCTAGGCAAGCTGTGCAGTGACTAGAGTACATGTAAAGCTTACTGGGACAGGGTAAATGTTAGCTAAAATGACGTTGATAATTCGATTGTAATATTGGCAATTTGATTTGATATCCCCTACAACTGACAAAATTTACAAAAAGAATGTGAATTTCTTTGTCCAGTGAGAATGGCACATTAACAATTTGTAATTACGCGCCCCTGTTACCGGTAGCTGCGTTGATAAATACTCGGCACCTCGCAGGGATAACTAGCAGATCAAGAATATTAGGTAGGTTGTTGGAAGTGGTTAAGCGTTGGTGGAAATCTCGCTTCTGAAAAAACAAAGAGCTCTAACCGCAGAACTCTGCACGCAACAGTCGTTGGTGCAGTGCTGCGATACAGACCGTGTATCTCCCTTCGAAAACGATAGCCAACCGCCGTCTCCATGTCCGTACCGCTCGATGGCTGAAGGCGAAGTCCACTCCACAATTCTCTCGTCTCCCACGAAAACGCGGCGGAAGAATACTCAGTTTCGGCCAATGTCGAACGCTCTATCATCGTCGAAATCACTCCACTAATATCTACCCAATGATCGAGTAGGTCATAACGCCCCTAGGCAAACGAAATTCCCGTCTTAGCCGCGTGTTGCCCAGCACAGGTGGCTCCGGATGCCGGGCTACCCCCAAAAGCGCCGTATTGTCCCGCGTTTCCGGTGACCGCTACCTGCCGCCCACGGCGGCCCGGCGAGCTACGGCCAGCTGCAAACTTTATATTCCACAATTCTCAGCTTCCGACACTTTTCACCAACGCTTTAAGTTAGTGGCTCAATCATGCAGACATGCAGGGAATACTGCTCTAGAGTGCCTCATATTTATCATAATTCAATAGAGTCATGATCTGATGCCCTAGCCAGTCCCTTTATTATTACTACTAATGTTAGGAAGCTAACGCGCAAGTGCCCATGTCATGGCACCTTACAATTGGACTAGTAATTTCTTGTCTGAAAGACCGCAATTCGTAGTAACTGACGGACATTCATTGAGTCAAACAGAAGTGACATTCGGCGTTCCCCAAGGAAGTGTTACAGGTTTTTTGCTGTTTCTAATCTATATAAACAATGAAAGAGTGAATCTGAGGAGCCTTCCTAAATTGTTTGCAGATGATCTAGAAAAGCCACCAGTTAGTCAAAACCAAATGCAAAATTAATTAAACAAGACATCTGTACAAAATGTCAAATTAAAAACACCTTCAGCTATCTATATTTGCAATTTTATTTTCTTCTTTCTGGCAGTTTCGGCGTTACACTGCGTCATCTAGAGACCACCTGACAGACGTTTAAAAAGAATCCCATTTCTTGTACAGTCGAAAAGGGGGCCAGCATACAGTCACTGGTGTCCACAGACTTCTTTTTAACAACACGATTCCTTCGTGCATGAATTCCAGACTGAACCGTCGAATTATTGCGAATCTCCGTATCGAATAGTATCGATCGCTGGAATACAACAGGCACATGAAATGCGCCTAGCCAGTCCAGTGAAATACATAGACAGCACTTATAAAGGCACATTTGCATGCCGAGCGTGAGTTTCCTCGGAAACGCGAGATATTAATTAAATAAATAATCAGTGAGAGATAAATCAAGCCTATGGCACACAACTGCAGCGCTGTGTCGCTGATAAAACAAAAGCACAATTACGTTACTCGTATGTTTGATTAAGAAAAGAGAGCTCTGGTTGAAGTGGTGCGAGAAGCACGTATTTTTTTTTATTGTCTGGCACACCGCCATATTTCATGTTATAGAAAATTACTGCGAGTTGCAACCATACTAGGCACTCGATTCTGAAAAGAATTTATATTTATAAAAGTAAGTAGGATTGTGAACTGTAGGCTTATTCATTGAATATATCTGATTTAACTAACTGTGTAATTTTTTGTTTAGTAGACAATCACCTCTGTACGACGTTTTGGCATGGCTGGCAAATTATTGTAATATTGAGATTTAGATTATGAGTCCGCACCTACCGCAGCAGTCTTTGGAAACGATTTAATTACGAAGTCCGATTATTTCAGTTTTATTTCACGGTCAACTACGAGTAACATTGCCTTTACGAAAAAGCCATTGTCAAGCGTCTGATACCGAATAATTAAAACCTGACGACTCATAGGAGAGACAATCATACAGATAAAATAATTAATATTAATATTTTATTTATTTTATTTTATTAATTTTATACACTCCACTCAGGAACGGTTTATGCTGTTTGTGAAGCTTGATATTTTGCGCTGTAAATGCCTCTCGATGAAGACGAAACACCGTTAGAGCATGAAATGTATTTGCAATTGCGAATGTGGACAACCGTCAGCTGTATAATGAAACGGCGACAATGAAAATCTCTATCCAACCACAACTCGAACAGGGACTTGCCGCTTATCGCGAGCGATCGCCGTATCATTAGTCTATCTGGGCACGGCTCACAGCCGACTACGTGTGTCCACATGTATGCATGCATAGCTGAAGGAACACTGCATCGCAATTCTGAACAGCACAACCACTGCAGCGTTGTATCGTGTCGTGAAACAAAGTAGTGCATGTGAGAGCATGTAAACAGATTTCCTTGTTTAGAGTCATATTATACAAGGAATGAAACAATAAGGACACACCTTGATGCCGAACTGAGCATTGCAAAGTAAGTATGTCTCCTTGATTCCTGCCACGTTAAAGAAATACACTGATAAATTAAGTCAAGAATATAATTTGTCATTCTCTCAAACTAAAAAAGATGTGAACTAGGCGAACTTTATGTTAGTTCCTCTAGAGAGGTGGAAGCATGTTGGCAGAGGGACACGCCTCCCACGTTGCCAATAAATCTATTACCACGTAACTGAAAGAAAACGACAAAATCACTTCGATCTCAGACAAACCCATCATCAATGCACGATTCGATTTGCAGGAAGTGTTGACTTTCTGTGAGCCTTTATTACCACAAACGGTTTTACAGTATGCGACATGGGAAACAAGGAAGGGCAGTGCTATGTTTGGAATGAGGACACTGTCTGTACTAATCCAAATGAAACAGCCAGCTGTCTTTACCATTTCTTAAAGATAAAAGGTGGAAAAGGTGTCAAAGCATTCAAACTCTGCTCGGATAGCTGTGGAGGGAAATAGGGACGGATTCTTATTTTATATATTTGTTATTGCATCTATTAAGTTTGAAATATCAATCACACATCGCTCTCTAGAACGGGAACACGTCCAAGATGAAGCTGATTCATTGCACGCTATGATCGAAAGAAGAACCATCCTGTGAAGGATCCAGGCTAATAGGTCACCTTAATTAGAATAAGTAAGCCACATACAGTTAATGAAATGACTCAGGACTTAATATAAGAGTCCAAGAAAGTGGCAGAGTAGCAACAGTGGATGTACGACACCAATAAAAACGAGATGACTTGAAATACAGGAAACTGCTGTACTTCAAGTATTCTTATCTGAAACATGTGAAGTGTGTTATCCAGGAGCAATCTAGAGGAAGACACCTATAATCCTCTGACATTCTGTAACAGACGTATCACGGGGGTCCTGCCGATCATCGAAGAGTATTTTAAGGATCTCTTGTCCTTATGCGACAACTGCATCCTAGCTGTATAACATCAATTTTATCAGAGACTAGTTTCAACAAATTCTAGTGCGCAAGAACATACAGATGATGATGTATCAAGTGCTTATGAATGTGGATGTCTGTGAAAAGCTGACAGGAACATCATAACTGATTATTTTGTCAGTTTTTGTTTTCGTAAAGCTATGGTAGCTCAACTTATGATGGTAATATGCTGTAGTTTTTTTTTTTAGAAAAAAACGTCATCTACCCATACAGTCAGTGTTCGAAAACAGATAGGGTACGTTAGTAGGGGGTATTTAAATGCCTTCGTTTGCAACGGTTTATCTGTGAAGTTTTAGTAAATTTGAAATAAACTTTGACTTATACTGTTTCTATAAGTTTGTTTCTCCTTTAACAATGACAGAGTTAAAATGCTAAGTACGGGAGCTGTCACAGTAAAGATGTACAATCTGTAC
Source organism: Schistocerca americana (assembly GCF_021461395.2). NCBI lineage: Eukaryota > Metazoa > Arthropoda > Insecta > Orthoptera > Acrididae > Schistocerca > Schistocerca americana. The sequence goes on along the minus strand of NC_060126.1, from coordinate 155,145,752 downwards.
AGAATAAGAGAGTAAATGTGGTGGACAGGAACATAGCTAGTTCAGATAATTTTATGTTGTAAACGAAGCAGTTGGTAACTAAATAGAGAGAAGATGTAAAAGAACAAGGTTGAATCGAATTTCTGTAACTGAATTAATTATGATGGAAGCTGATAAATGAAAATTACATAGCTTTGCTCCACATGATCGGCCTGGTGATTTAAGTCTACTTATATTTTGGAAATCTTTGCCGGCTGTACTTGGACAGAAAAAACAAAAATCAAATTTGTTGTGGGTTGTCTATGAGGTGAGGACACACAATGCGGATCCTCACCTTAAGCTAATTGCAACACTTTGATGAATTTTTGTTAGCATTTACAAATCGATTTTGATTGCAGGGAGCTCAAAGTAAATCAGTCTCGGAAATTCTTTGTTCAGGTGAATATATTAAAATGTATGGTTGTCTCAGACACTAATTTCTAAGATATTTGAATCCAAACGAGTATTTCGATGATCCCTTATGTTCTGAACACCTTATACATAGTTTAGTAAGTCGACTGCCACTCTCGGTAAGAGAGTAGGTAATTAAGGTAATTGGTATAGATCTTAGTGACGTGCAGGGTTTGATGGACATCTTACATGAGTCAGGCGCAACCTAAAAAGGCAGATTATATTGGCAAAAATCGTGAAATGAGAGCCTAATTTTTTCTACAGTCTAGAACTGGGTGGAGGCATTAATGTTTTGTATAGAGGACATCAAGAAACATTAAATATGTAATGTTACTTAACCTAACCAATAACGGCACCAGAAAAGACTTTTCTTTTCATTTGGGAGCTATTTCTTAATATTTTTGTATACTGTTTCATTACGTAAGGTAACTTAGCTTTGAATATTTATTTATAGAGCTAATAAAGGGATTATATTAAAACTGTTCACCATACTTTCATTGGTGTAGTAGGAGTCTTTTGTTTTAACATGCAATAGCAGCTTGAGCTTCTTTCTGTACAACTGCTGGTTCAGCACGACAGAGGAAATATTCGAAATCTAAGGCATTGCCTGATGTAACTGTAAAACTAAGAGTGCAGCCACTTTTAGCCGAATTCCGTACTGAACACGTTTGGTAGGACATAGTACACACTTACGGCAGGAAAGAGGCATAAAACAGCGGTATGAAGAAAGACTGGAGGAATTTATGTCAGAAATACTTATTGAAAAAGCGCATAGGGAAAAACCAGAAGATAATCAGTAGACATCTGAGGATATGGAACGAGAAAATCAAAGCTGTGAAACATAAACATATTGTATCTATATATCATTTGCAACAAAGAAAATACTAACGAAAGATACAAGTATAAAAAAAGAAGCTAAGAAACTGACTAGCCGGTCTCTATGGGCGAGTGGTTCTAGTGGCTTCAGTCCGGAACCACGCGGCTGCTACGGTCGCAAGTTCGAATCCTGTGGATGGATGTGTGTGATGTCCTTAGGTTAGTTAGGTTTAAGTAGTTCTAAGTCTGAGGGACTGATGACCTCACATGTTAAGTCCCATAGTGCTTAGAGCCATTAGGACCAAGAAAATGACTAGGGAAGCACAACATGCAGCTTGGGATAAATTTATAAACTAAACTGAGAATGACGTTCATAGAAAAAAGATTTTTACATATAAAATGTTAAGACGCATGGCCAAGAGTGACAAGTACACTATAAGAATGTAGGTAACAGAGAAGGACCAAAAGTTTCACCTAATGGTGAAAGTAAAAGATCAGTCATAAGAAGAAGCCCGCGAACCTAAAGAAGTTGATTCCATTACAACGGAAGAGCTTCTGAAAACCCCAAAAGAAACTAAAAACAGATAAGCAACTGCAACGAATAAACTAAACAAAGTAATATTAAAATATGGAGGCATGATGCTATACAGGATACGGGACGCTGTTCCATATATTCGACCGTTGCTGGTGGACAAGTGAAATGTCCTAGTCATGAGAAACAGCAGAAGTACGATCATGAAAATGGTAGAAAATATAGAGGCATAAGTCTTCTCGAATTAGCGTATGTTATATGCAAGAGAAATAATTAGCAGATTTTTTAAAAATCTCGGGGATTCTCGTTATTGAACTGACTGATTTAGAAAAGGAAGATCACTCACAGACAAAGTATTCGGTCTACAACAAGTAATAGAGAAAAGACGAAAACGTAAACTAGGAACACACATAGCATTTGTAGATTTGGTTAAAGCTTTCCACAAAGGGAGCAGAAACAAAATTTGGACCATAACGGAGAGGAATGGATATTCTAGAAAATTATTAAAGGCCATAAGAAGCCAGTAGAAAATATTGAAAATTATAACAAATACAGGTGAAATAGAAAGAAAAAATTAATTAATAAAAGCTTTCCAGAGAACTAGAAACACAATAAGAATACCCTCTCCTGGAACACCAAAATAAGGCATTATACCACATTAATTAAGCCAGAATCACTCAATGCACTAGTCATGGGAAGGAAACGGCCAATGGAGAAATTGGAAATCAAGGAGAGGAAAATTTTGACAAAGGTCATGGGTCCCAGTTTCCAAAATAACAAACAAGTTTTCTATAGAAACGAAGCCCTCTATGCAAAGTCGGAGAGACTCTCGGAGACCATAAGGAAAAGGAGGCTTGATTTCTATGGATACATACCCCGAATGAATCCCGACAGACTAACTAACCAAATCTTTGACTTCTTTTACAAAAAAAGACTAAATCCAATTGTTTTAAGGGAGTGGAAAAGGATTTAAGAAAACTCCAGATTTCCGAAGTCATGTTAAAGAATGGTATAGCCAAGACCGCGACCAAAGACAAAACTAAGAGATTCCAAGTTAAGATCAACACCAGAAATCCGATTCAGGTATCAGAGGAGGAAAGGAAGAAGGGATCAGACAGAATGAAGAACTTTTGGGAGAAAGAGAGAGCAGAAGCATCTAAGAAGTGATTGATCTGACGAACCCCAAAGATGGGTGATGACAAGTGATAAAAAAGGAGTCTGACAGTGTACAATATTATGCACTCTTTCCAATATCCATACTAATTGCATTACCGTAAGTTCGAGGTTATACTTCAAAAATGTATTAAAATGTGTGGGTAGCAAAAGTACTGCAACCATTCCATTTCACAAACGTTTCGTTACTGAAAACTAAATTAACGTCAGTTTGCCCAGCACTGTCCCCACACCGTCTAGGTACAATGGGCCAACGATATAATTTTCCTGTAACACATCCCATGAGGGGCCTACAGTGGCCTGAAAGCATGTTAATGGTACAATAAATCCTATCAAAAATCCACGACAGCGACTGGTTTCATATTTACACGCGGATATACTGAAAGTATTAAGAGATTTTTTTTTTATGGAGCAGACCAGTATGAAATGGCAACATTGCTAGTGATTATGTACAATTAGTCTGTTAATTACCACTTAAATACTTATCTCTCTCCATCTCTGTAGGCTATAAAGGGTATAAACTGCCAAAAAACCCTCTGACTATAACACAACTAACTTATTTAAAACGTCTAGTAACATGTTTGTCCATTTCCTGTGAACGTCCCAGAAAAAAAGTTCATATGGAGTAAATGTTTTTGGGAAAGTTGACACCGGACTGCGCACCCGTATTAGACGTGATTTGTGGAAACATTATGCGCAGTAGACTGGGAGAATTCATTAAACAGGATCAAAAAATTTACGCGGCGCCTGCAGAGGGTGTTGATCTTATACTGCAGGCGTCGTTTAAGAAGGGATTTTTCGAAATTCAACCCCTAAGGGGATGAAATAGAGGCCGAAAGGTTTTCGAAAATGTGTCGTTACTAACTTCGAGCTAGATCTACAAAAATTGGTATTTAGATCCTTGAAGAGAAATAAAGACACATCTGTTTCAGTATTTTCGGAAATTTCACTTCAATGGCTTTGAACCAGTGGGTAAAAGGTGTTTTTGGAAGTAAATCGTTAAAAAGACCTAACAAATTATTTTTAAAGCTACATCTATGAAAATTGGTATTTGACTTATCAGTTACAAATAAAGAAAGACGTGTTTCAGTGTTTTCGGAAATTCAACCCCTAAGGGGGCGGAATAGCGCATGAAATGTCTTATGAAATTATTTCATTGTGAAATAATTTTTAAATCTATATCTACAAAAATTTGAATTTCGATTCTCGGTTAGAAATTTAAAAAAAAAATTATTCCACTGTTATTGGAAATTCAACCCCTATGCGAGGGAAACAGAGATAAGAATTCTTATGAAATTATTTCATTATGCCCGGATTTTTAAAGCTAATCTATGAAAATTTGTATTTGTATTTGTATTCAAAGAAATATGTGTTAAGGTATAAAAGGTTCTATAGAAATGTCATCGCAAGAACGCAAAAAGTGTGATGAACAGGAAACCTTTGACTTCAGCTACCAGAATCTCTGTTTGGCCAGAATCACATTCGGAAAAGACCGTGCTTCTGTGGCCTTGATTAGCGTGGACGGTACAGATAGTGTTGCAGTTTGTGAAGAACATGAAAATTATATGAAATAAAAACAAAAAAGTCTGCGCAGACCATACAGTCTACGCGAATGAAGCAGTGAGTGATTAGTTAGTTTTTTTTTCTTTCTCGTAAAAAAGTGTTTTTCTACGGAAAATTACTCGTGTTTCGTAGAGAACAGATGAAGAGCTTCAAGAAATTGGTCATTGATATCAGGCGCTTTATATTTATAAGCAATGAATGAGATGATGTGGAGTGAAAAGGTGTTTATTACGAGGGTTGGAACTTAAATACTGGCAACTATTTATTTACAGCTCGTACAAAATAGATACCTGTTTCCAAGTTTTACTAACTTTCAAAGTATTCACCAGCATTGTGTATAACCCGTTGCCAGTAATGTGGAAGTCGTAGGATACTCTTAGCAGTGCCGGTTGTGTTGACAGTTCGAGCGCCACGGTCTATTGCCCAACGAATATGCAGCAGTTCTGAAGTGAATGCTGCGAAGTGTTAACTTCAGTTCAGAAATCGAGTTGAACTCATGAGGGCTTAAGTCAAAGGAGTGCAGTAGATGTAATAAGAGCCAGCCGGGATGGTCGAGCGGTTCTAGGCGCTACAGTCTGCAACCGCGCGACCGCTACGATCGCAGGTTCGAATCCTGCCTCGGGCACGGATGTGTGTGTTGTCCTTAGGTTAGTTAGGTTTAAGTAGTTCTAAGTTCTAGGGAACTGATGAATTCAGAAGTTAAGTCCCATAGTGCTCAGAGCCATTTGAACCATTTTGTTATAACTCTTAGCAGACCCATCAGTCTAACAACTCAGAAGCAACTTGCAGTGTACGTGCTTGAGCTTTGTCCTGCAAAATGATGGTCAGGTCCTGCAAAAAGCGTCATCACCTCTGTCTCCTAGCTCGTCGTAGGTCGTGTTCCAAAAATGAACAGCATAGAAACATAAGTGAAGACACTTCCTGCAGGACCTGTCCATCTTTTTGCATGACAATGCTCAAGAACGTGCAGTGCAAGATGTTACTGATTTGTTTGACTGATGCGGCCGCTAAGTGCTATACCACCTACTGCACTCCCCTGACTTAAGCCCTCATAAGTTCAACTCGATTTCTAAACTGAAGGAAATACTTTACGGCATTCGATTCAGAACTGCTACAAATTCGTCGGGCAATAGACCGTGCCGCTCGAACTGTCAACACAACTGGCACTGCTAAGAGTATCCTACAACTTCCCCATCGCTGGCAACGGGTTATAGTACTTTGAAGGTCAATAAAACTTTGAAACACGTATCTATTTTGTACGAGCTGTAAATAAATAGGTGTCACTATTAAAGTTCCAACCCTCGTATATACGTTTATGTTTCACGGACTAAATCGGCAGCTCGTGGTCTTGCGGTAGCGTTCTCGCGTCTTGCGCACAGGGTCCCGCGTTCGATTCCCCGCGGGATCAGCGCTTTTCCTTGGGTGTTGTTGTGTCATCATCGTCATTCATCCCCATTACGGTCGGAGGAAGGCATTTCCCGCATCGTCCACTACGCTCCTCGGAGTATGGGACCTCATCATCATTATACATGGACTAAGCTGTTTAAAGAGTGAATGCAGAAGTGCTTATTTATTTTAGTGAGGAGGAATTTAAGTTTGAGTGACGTGGTTAAGGGATTAATGTGATACTTTTTATTTACTGCATTGATATTATCGGTTACTGAGCAAAAAAAGATTTCATAAGGGAATATATTATAATGCAATAACATGCGCTAAAATATTCATTTCAGATATAAAGCGAGGAAAACATTAATTTAAACTGTAGCTGAGTAATGGGAAAAGGCGACAAGTGGAAAAATTCCTGCAACTAATATTTTGAAAAAAAAAAAAGATGTTTCATGATCACGTCTAAGAATCATAACTGTAAGAAGGTAACAGCGATAATTTTCTTGATGATCAGTTCTAGAGATTTTATTTTAAGTTTTTTCATAAACTTATGACAAGATTATTAAGGCTTCCATTATTTGTTTGAACAGTTATGTTTGTGCTGTGCTCCACATACAGCTGTCCTATTACTTTTTCATTTAATTCACTGGTTATAATGTTTTTTACGTATGTTAAGTTTCGATTGGCTCAAGCAGACGTAATATACCAAATGCGCGGCAGAATAGCCACTAGCAGCAGTTACTGTTGCAACAACATGCAGCCGTTCAGCATGCCACCACGACGCAACAATTCAGATATGTATTGTAGGACCCCAGTTATTATTCTTATAACTGTAACTTACGTTTTCAAAGATTTCTATTAATTTTAAACACCTTATAACTATGGCACAGACAAAGTATAAAAACTTAACTTTATAATAAGCACAATAACTTCATTTATTACTGATCTTAGCGCTAATGATTCGATCTTCAACTTTCTTAGCATAGGATGCTGCCACAGCGCCCTTCAACATTTAATTTTCATCTGCATGTGAGTACTTCTCTATTCCTCCGGTTTCCAACAGTTTAGTTCCATCTCATCATACTCAAATTCCCATAAGCTATCCAAAACACTCTCCACAAAGAAAGTTAATCCAACAAATACCATTTCTCGTCCGTCCCTACAGCTTGATAGCCCCTAAGTTGCGCAACACGATCACCAGTAAGCAATAGATGACGTTAGTTTCATTTATCCAATCGTAGAGAAATCGGTTTCCGTCTCTTAAGGAATGCTCATTAATGTTATCGACCTTTTGGCTTTAAAACAACTTTTAATGTTGTTGTGGTCTTCAGTCCAGAGACTGGTTTGATGCAGCTCTATATGCCGCTCTATCCTGTGCAAGCTTCTTCATCTCCCAGTACCTACTGCAACCTACACCCTTCTGAACGTGTTTAGTGTATTCATCTCTTGGTCTCCCTCTACGCTGCCCTCCAATACAAAATTGGTGATCCCTTGATGCCTCAGAATATGCCCTACCAACAGATCCCTTCCTCTAGTCAAGTTGTGCCACAAATTTCTCTTCTCTCCAATTCTATTCAATACCTCCTCATTAGTTAGGTGATCTACCCATCTAATCTTCAGCATATTTCGAAAGGTTTTTGTCTAAACTACTTATCGTCCACGATAAATCATACATATCTAAAGCCTGAAAATAGGGATTACATTTACGAATAACTTAAATGAACCAACTTACAGATAATGTCGTGAAGAAAACAAACCAAAGGACAGCGATTTTTGGGCAGAGCTCTTCGAAAGGGCAGCAAGTCAACTAAAGACACCGGTTACACAATGCTTGTTCGCCTTCGTCTGTAGTGTTCCTGTGAGGTACGGGATCCGCATCAGATGGAGTTAACGGAGGACATCGAAAAAGTTCAGAGAAGGGCAGCTCGTCTTGTATTGTGAAATTGGGAGAGAGTGTTACGGATGTGATAAGCGAGTTGGGGTGGCAATCATTAAATCAAAGGCGTTTCCTGTTCCGTCGAGATCTTGTCGGGAAATTTCAATCACCAACTTTCTCCTCAGATTGCGAAAATACTCTGTTAGCGCCCTTCTACATAGGGAGAAATGCTCATCACTGACCTCAATTTGCACTAGGATTTTGGAGAATATACTGTACTCGAACATTATGAATCACCTTGAAGAAAGTGACTTATTGATACATAACCAACATTGATTCAGAAAATATCGTTCTCGAGCAACACAGCTAGCTCTTTATTCCCGTGAAGTAATGAGTGCTGTCGACAAGGGATTTCGGATCTATTTCATATTCCTAGATTTCCAGAAGGCTTTTGATACGGTTCCTCACAAGCAACTATTAATCAAATTGCGTGCATATGGAGTATCGTGTGACTGGATTCTTGATTTATTGTCAGAGAGGTCACAGTACGTAGTGATGGACGGTAAATCATGGAGTAGAACAGAAGTGATATCTGGCGTTCCACAAGGTAGTGTCATAGCCCCTCTGCTGATCCTGATTTACATAAATGATCTAGGTGATAATCTGAGCAGTCGCCTTAGATTGTTTGCAGATGACGCTGTAAGTTACCGTCTAGTAGAATCATCAGACGATCAATTCCAATTGCAAAATGATCTAGAGAGAATTTCTGTATGGTGCGAAAAGTGGCAAATGGCACTAAACAAAGAAAAGTACGAGATCATCCGCACGGGTATTAAAAGAAATCTTACAAATTTTGGGTATACGATAAATCGCACAAATCTAAGGGCAGTCAATTCGACTAAATACCTAGCTATTACAATTACGAGCAACTTCAATTGGAGATTACACATAGATGATATTGTGGGGAAGGCGAAACAAAGACTGCGCTTTGTTGGCACAACACTCAGAAGATGCGACAAACCCACTAAAGAGACAGCCTACATTAAACTTGTCCTCGCTCTGCTGGAATATTGCTGCACGGTGTGGGATCCTTACCAGGTAGGATTGACGGAGGACATCGAAAAAGTGCAAAGAAGGACAGGTCGTTTTGTGTTATCGCGCAATAGGGATGAGAGTGTCACTGATATAATACGCAAGTTGAGGTGGCAGTGACTGAAACAAAGGCGATTTTCTTTGCGGCGATATCTATTTACGAAATTTCAATCACCAACTTTCTCTTCCGAATGAGAAAATATTTTGTTGACACTTGACTACTTAGGGAGAAAAGATCACCATAATATGAGAAACGAGAGCTCGAACGGAAAGATTTAGGTGTTCCATTATCAAACGCGCCATTCGAGAGTGAATTTGTAGAGAAGAAGTATGAAAATGGTTCGATGAACCTTCTGCCAGGCACTTAAGTGCGAATTTCAGAGTAACCATGTAGATGTAGATAAAATAAGAGAAATCAAAGCTCGCACCGAAAGATTTAAGTGCTCGTTTTTTCCTCGTGCCGTTCGGTAGATAAATATGTTGAAGGTGGTTGGATGAACCCTCTGGCAGGTATTTGTGAATTTCTGAGTAGTTATGCAGTCTGAGACGCATATGATGAACTCCACGATTCAACTTGCTCACCTTTTGGTTCGCTGCTATTGTTTTCACGAATGCCCTCTTTATAAGAAACACCACTGGGCCCACAAAGTGGACGTATAGCTTCCAAATAAGCAAGCGGTTGCCCGGTTGTCTCAAAAGTGAGTTTGTCCCACACCAGGTAAGCGGTTCACAGCACAGTAGTGCAGTCCCGCGCGTGAGACCGCAGTGAGCTCTATGGCTCCGGGCTACTGAGCCGCCGCGCCACGCCACGCAGCGGGCTGCCGTCCTTCAGACGAAATTAAACAGGCCTGTTCCGTGACTGCAGACTTCCGCACTCGACTCAAACGCACAGATGCCGGATTTCACGGCCGTACCGCTTCACGGAGTTGTAATTTCTTGCTTAATCGCCAGATGATTTCTGTGGCGTGGCTGCGAAAGAACAGGCAGATCATCGCCGGCGTGTAGCGTGTCAAGGTGAATTCCCGGAAGAGGTGAAGGATCTCACTGAAACTTTCCCCTGGCAGGTAACTGATAAGGAAAAGAGAAAATGTGGTTGCTCGGGAAAATTTACTGTCTGGAGCAGGTTGGAAATCAGATTCTTATCCTCGAGAAGAATGTTAATTGTACGAATACAAAGATAGGCATCAGCGCTATTTCCATCAGGACTGGCTCCACGGATTTTGCCATCCCCTGAGAAATTTTAAAGCGCCATCCCTCCCCTTCAGTCCCCCACCCCCTCCCCCTCTTTATGATTCAGTCATGACATCTTATTTCTACTTACCATATTTATTCATATGTCTTTTTGAGGTGAATACGTCTTCAAGACCAGAGGTAGGCTAGATATGGGGCATTGCCCTGTAAAACAAAAGTGAAACGTTTACGGTATAAGAACTAATTATACAACCAAAATTAAATTGTGCCACTTTCGGAGTACTGTACACAACGAAAATCTGTTCACATTCCCTCGTTCCCTGAACAGACGGGAGCGTGCGGTATCAGACGTGTAGCAACCAGCACAGTTATGCACCGCCTTATCGAAGAAGCCGTCGTCGCTTCTGCTGTACAAAGCCGATGGTCACAGGACATCGAGTAACTTGTATACAAATTCTTTATTTGTTACAATAAAGTATATAAATCGCCGGTTACTATTTTGTGTATCTATAGTACGTACAGGAAATACGGCTGTCGTTGAATATCAAGAAGGCACCCTTTCCGACATGTCTCGACCAAAAAATGGTTCAAATGGCTCTGAGCACTATGGGACTTAACATCTGAGGTCATCAGTCCCCTAGGACTTAGAACTACTTAAACATAACTAACCTAAGGACATCACACACATCCATGCCCGAGGCAGGATTCGAACCTGCGACCGCGTTCCAGACTGAAGCGCCTAGAACCGCTCGGCCACACAATCCAGCGTCTCGACCAAGATATATGGCTCACAACAAGCTGTTCTGAAAGCATCTTTATTTGTTGTACCGAAAACTAACAGTTACATACTAAATAAAGATGTTAGCATGCAAGCAGTTTGTAATACGACGAAACTGAGTGAATAGTTCGTGCATTTTAGTTGCCTCAGCTCCAAAATAAGGTTTGACAGTTTCTTAGTGTATGATCTTAAATTTTAACATGTATTAATAATGGCTTCAGCGCCGAGAAGAAAAAGAATGAGGAAAAACTTAAAAAAAGTTACTAACATAGTAGAAAAAATTGTTTAGAGGGCAGTAAGAAGAAAAAGAGCAATGTAAATGTTATTAATGGCATACCCAAAGGAGATGGAGTGGTGGGGAAGTATGACATACATCTTTCCACGTGTAATGCCCATTAATCAGCTTTAAAATCAGAAGACTATGGCATGTGGCGGGCATAGCATATTTTCCTTGTTCTTTCTCTATTTATTATAAAGTATTTTTCTCAGCGACTCTTTTAGATGTATTTAAGGAATTGCTAGGTTATGATATGTTGACATTTATTATTATTTCTTTATTACAAAGCTTTTCGCTGCTTTAGGGGCTTTCACGCTGATGTAAATACATTTCAAGTGTCGTGTGGGCGCATATTGGAAACAGTGTTATCATCACTGCCACTTACGACCTTTTTTCAAAGACGAAACCAAAGCGACCAACTCCAGCGCTTCATTTGTCATCCGTTTCACAATATCGTAGACACTGAAGTCTGAGAATCATCTGTGTTTAGAATTTGTTCTATCTCTTTATCATCTATATAAAAATTTCATGGTCTTCTATAATTCGTCCTTTTGAACCGTATTAAAATTTAAGATTTTGCCTGCCCCAAAAACCTGCTGTCCCAGCTGTGACACTTTTTACCCTACCCCTAGAGACGGCACTGATTTCCATCAGCAGCAACGACAGCAGCAGCTGGCCGAGACACAAACAGCAACAGAGAAGTAAACGATTTTGCGACATTTTACAAGTTCCTAACCAGGAGCGAATTATATAGTTTCATCTGCTTGCTTTGGTAGTTTAACTTTTGAATGTTTGCCCGTTAGTCGGTTTTATTAGACATAATTTTGCGTTTTTGTTGATGTCCACACTAAAGTCTTGTATCGTGTGTGGATAGTAGTTTGTTTGGCAGAATAGTGTAGTTATCCACCATCTTTAGTATAGGTAGAGACTGTGATTGCTGTGTGCGGATGCGAGCTGAGTTGGTGATACTTCGCTCTCAGCTCCAGGTTGTGTTGGCTTCGGTTACACAGCTGGAGGCTGTGGTGGATGGGCATCAGTGTTGTGGACCGTCTGTGGGGACCCAACGAACGACCTGCGTGACCTGTAAGTTCGTCGATCTGTCTGCACCCGGGGCCAGCCCAGTTAATTCTCGCATTATGGTCGACCACCCTTCTGTGGTCAAGTGGGAGGTTGCCTTGGGGCGTGGCAGTCTGCAAGAGACTTCCCACGGGGCGGAACATATGGCCTACATGGTAAGTCTGCCAGACAGGTTCCAGGAGCTATCTGCAGCTCACAATGTCCCTCAGCCAAATACAGTCTCTTGTGTTTCAGGGGGAAGCTCTCGGACTGCAATATCCAGCCAGTCACTGAGGGTGGGATTTTTGGTAAGTGGGAGCTCCAGTGTTAGGTACATTATGGAGCCCCTTAGGAACATGGCTGCCAAGGAGGGGAAGAAAGCCCATGTGCACTCTGTGTGCTTACTGAGCGGAGTAACTCGAGGTGTGGTAAGGCTTCTTCCAGATGCCATGAAGAGGACAGAGTGCAGCCGGGTGCAGATAGTGGCTCATGCCGGTACTAATGATGTTTGCCACTTTGGATCGAAAGACATTCTCTCTGGTTTCGGTCAGAAGTATGAGATGAAAGCCGAGCTCACCATTAGCAACCGACTGTGGACCTCTGGTACAGAGCCGAGTGTCTGAATCAGAGGCTTCGTGGTTATGCGACCGTGTAAGCTGTAGATTCCTCGACTTGCGCCTTAGGTTGGTGGGGTTTCGGGTTCCGCTAAACAGCTGCGAAGTCCACTACAGAGGGCCTGGGGGAGACACAGAAAGGCCTTTACACTCAAAGGGTGAAGGTAACACACAGGCAGAACGTAGATCCAGGACCTATAGGTGTAACAATTGTTAATTGTCGTAGCTGTGTTGGGAAAGTACCATAGCTCCAAGCGGTAATAGAAAGCACTGATGCTCAAATCGCTGTAGGCACTGAAAGTTGGCTAAAGCCAGATATAAGTTCATCTGAAATTTTTGCGAAGAATCTAACGGTGTTCAGAAAGGATAGTCTAAGTACAGTTGGCGGTGAAATGTTGCGAAATTGAAGTAGATAGTGCCTCTCAGCTGGTTACCCATACCATTCTTGCAACGGGAATAAAATAATAATTGCATCATTTTACAGACCTTGCTGAAAGGTTCAAAGAAAACTTGAGTCTAATTTCAAATACGTATCCGACTCTTACATCTATAGTCAGTGGTGATATGTTGGCGACGATATATGTTTAAATCCGGAGGTACGCATAAAACATCATACAAAATCTGCTAAACGCGTTCTTTGAAAATTATTTGGAATAATTAGTTCATGAGCCACTCGAACAGTAAAAGGCTGTGAAAACAAAGTTGTGCTCTTAGTAGCAAATAATCCTGCGGTAATAAGGAGCATCAAACCGGATATAGGGATTAGTGAACATAAGATTGTCGTATCAAGAATGAATACCTAACTCCCAAATACACCAAAAATAATTTAAATATACAAATATTCAAAAAAATCAGATAAAAATTCACTTGACGCATTCCTGAGAGACAATCTTCACGCCTTCCAAGTTAACAATGGAAGTGGAGACCGGTTGTCACTTAAGTTCAAAGAAATAGAATCGACAGCAGCTGAGAGATTTATACCAAGTAAATTAACAAACGACGGAGCTCATCCCCGATGGTACACAGAATAGCTCAGAACGCTGTTGCAGAAACAACGAAAAAAGCATTTAAGCTAACGCCAAATTCCCAAGACTGGCGATTTCTGACAGAAGCTCGAAATTTAGCGCGGACATCAATGCAAGATGCTTATAACAATTTCCACATCGAAACTTTGTCTCGAAACCTGGCAGAAAACCAAAACGATTCTGGTCGTATGTACAGTATTCTAGCGGCAAGACAATCAATGCCTTCACTGCGCTGTAGCAACGGAAATACTATCGACGACAGTGCTGCCAATGCAGAGTTACTTAACGCAGCCTTCCGAAATTCCTTCACCAAAGAATGCAAAGTAAATATTCCAGATTTAGAATCAAGAACAGCTACCAACCTGAGTTGTTTAGACGTAGATGTCCTCAGAGTAGTGAATCAGCTTAAATCACTTAATATAACCAATTAACAATCACGTATAACTGCTCGTTCGACGAGAGATGCATGCCCAAAGACTGGAAAGTTGCACAGATCACACCAATACTGCAAGGTTATAGCAGTAATTCACTAAATTACAGGCCCATATCATTAACGTCGATATGTAGCTCGATTTTGGAACATATATTATGTTCGAACATTATGAATTACATCTAAGAGTACGGTCTATTGGCACATAGTCAACACGGATTTAGAAAGTATCGTTCGTGACTCACACGAAGTGTTGAGTGCTATCGACAAAGGCTTTCATATTAATTCCGTATGTCCAGATTTCCAGAAGGCTTTTCACACAATTTTCACTGTTGAGTTGTATTTGTAACAGTGACCACTTGCAGGAGTTTAATTTATTTTATATCTAATTTGTGGGTCTGTAGAATAGCTTAGACAATACAATGTGGAATTAGATGTTAAAAACCCTTAGCATATTAATGCTAAAGAACGAAGATGTAGGAATAATCTAGAAAAGTCACATGGAAGAAATAAACCCTGAACGTCTAACTAGACAAGTTAGTATTACGAAAGATTTCAGGCTGGGTTTCTGCCTGTGATATTTTTGGACAACTGACCCTGGAATGTGCTGCCTAATCTGAAACATGACGGTTCTTTTGCGAGAAAGTTATTCCAGCCAAATAATGCGGATTTGGAAATCGTAATGTTATTCAATCTGGCAGGTACGGCCACAATAAGGCTCTTGCTTGAGTCTGTTACAGCACTTGAAATAAAGTGTGTAAATAAATGAAGTATAAAAGTAAAAAAATCTTAAGAAGTTAAACAAACGATACACATTTGCATAAAGCCGCGCCCACGGCGGACGCGACGCGCTGCGCACAAACGTGCGGTGCAGAGAAGCGCTGAATGGCGCAGAGCAGCGCAGATTGCAGTAGAGCGATCGTAGGTACCCAGCAATGTTCCAGTGCGTGCGCAACCACGTCATTAAAAATGGAAAACGAGAAACGCCGCCCAAACAGTACCTCGCAGTAACGAACGATTTCCTTTGACGTTCCAACACTGCGAGGAACTTACTCGTCGATGCGCGGTGCGGTTTGGAGCGAGGCGTGGCCAGGGTGGGCGCAGTTTAATGCGAAAGAACGTCCATGTTCAAACTCCAACAGTGCAACCTTCTTGTCAGTTTGTCAATGCTAACTCGTACCACACTGGCCATGTAGCAGCACGGATGGAAGTGCAGTAGTCAGTAGTAGCAGTGGGGCAACTCGGGTTTACGCCAGACCGAACTCACCGAGTTGAAAGTCTGTGTAAGCCGGGTTCGTACCGAGTTAACCTGAGTAGGGATGAAAAAACTGAGATAATATTCAACGCCTTTCTCTCTTTCCCGTCTGCGCAGATTACGATTCAGTTAACCAACACGAGCTTTGCGGTTTCCCAGTTGGCGATTAAATAACTGAAGAGGCAAAAAACTGGTTCACCAGCCTAATATCGTTTAGGGATCACGCGGGCACGCACAAATGCCGCAACGCGACCTGGCCCGGACTCGACTAATGTCTGAAGTACTGCTGGAGGGAATTGACACCACGAATCCGGCAGGGCTGTCCATAAATCCATAAGAGTACGAGGGGACGCAGATCTCTTCTGAACAGCACGATGCAACGCATCTCAGATATCCTCAATAATGTTCATGTCCAGGGAGTCTGGTGCCAGCGGAAGTGTTTAAACTCAGAAGGGTGTTGCTGGAGCCACTCTGTAGCAATTCTGGTCTTGTGGAGTGTAGCGTTGTGCTGCTGTAATTGCCCAAGTTCGTCGGAATGCACAATGGATATGAATGGACGCAGGTGATCAGACAGGATGTTCACGTACGTGTCACCTGTCAGAGTCGTATCTAGACGTGTTAGGGATCCCATATCACTCCAACTGCACACGCCCCACGCCATTACAGAGCCTCCACCAGCTTAAACAGTTCCCTGCTCACATGCAGGGTCCATGGATTCATGAAGTTGTCTCCATACCCGTACATGTCCATCCGCTCCATACAATTTGAGGCGAGACTCGTTCGACCAAACAACGAGTTTCCAGTAATCAATAGACCAATGTCTGTGTTGACAGGCCCAGGCGAGGCGTAAAACTGTGTGTCATGCAATCATCAAGGCTACACGAGTGGGCCTTCGGCTCCGAAAGCCCATATCGATGATGTTTCGTTGAATGTTTTGCATGATGACACTTGCTGGTGTCCCAACATTGAAATCTTCTGTCACTTTGAACGATTCTCTTTAGTCGCCGTTCGTCCCGTTCTTGTAGGATCTTTCTCCAGTCGCAGCAATGTCGGAGATTTTATGTTTTACCGGAATCCTGATATTCACGGTACACTTCTGAAATTGACGTACGGGAAAATCCCGCTTCATCGCTACCTCGGAGATCATGTGTCCCATCCCTCATTCACCGACTACACCACGTTCGGACTCACTTAAATCTTCATAACTTGCCACTGTAGCAGCAGTAACCAATCTAACAACTGCGCCAGCCACTTGTTGTCTTATATAGGCGTTGCCGACCGCAGCGCCGTATGCTACCTGTTTACATATCTCTACATTTTAATACGCATGCCTATACTATTTTCTTTGGAGTTTCAGTGTATATAGTCACGCGTGTGATGGATACTACACAGGGTGCAATTTTTTGTCCTACGGCTTGATATATTGGAGACAGACGCGTGAAAAATCTGAATCATCCCGTGTAGATGTTTACCGTTATTTGTCGAGCTTGGGGTAGGCAAATGGCTCTTTACTGTTATGACTTCATACCGCACTACACGTTGTAATTTGCGTGTTTTGTTTATAAATTTGAAAAATAGACTTGTGAACCATCCGAAATTCGCAGCATAAACTTTGACGGCCATGGTAGCCGCAAACCCTGTTCACGAGAGTAATTTCATATAGCGGTAAAGGCCGCAATTTTGGGTCTTGTTCTGAAATTTGAAAAATAGACTTGTGAATCACCTGAAACTTGCTTCCTAGGTCTAGACAGCTACGGGGCGATTGCAAAAGCAAAATCCCTAATCACTAGCATGACTGCGTACCGCGCTATAGGCCTCAATTTCGAATATTTTTACATGAAATTTTTAGGATGGTGATACACCTAGAATTTGCTATAACGGTTTGTCGGTGATCTGACGACCTTATGGTAGCCAAATGCCTCGTCACAAGCATTAATGCTTGCCCCTTTACAGGCCGAAATTCGAAAGTACGCTGATGAGATACTTTAAATTTGCTGTAGGATATGGAATCTGATCTGGCGTTCTTAAGGTAACCAATGCCTCGTTAAGTGCATTAATGGTTGCCGTGTTATAGTCAGCAGCTCGTAAATACACTTTTGAGACACCTGAAAATTACTGTAAGGATCCTGGTGACGATCGGACGACCATAATGTAGCCAAATACACGGCTCGAGCACTTACGAAACGCTTCGCGAATTTCGATCAGGCAAAATAAATCATACGAAGATCACAGTGAGTGACGTACAGTTCTGGAAGCATGAGCTCAACTTGGGGTCAGCCGGCGCGACGGCGTGAACTGCAACATGGTGGGAAATCGGCATCGATATCGGCGGCCGTCGCGTGAACATAAGTTAGTAACAGTATAATTCGGGTCGTCTTGAAATCCCCTCAGCCCGAGTTAACTCAGTTTGGTAACTCGAACTGACCTATCTATTCAGTAGGCTGTAAAATACGTTGCTATTAACGTGATAACGTTTCTCCACTCACTGACATTGTTCAGTTAAATCTGAGATTCTTGCTGGTATTATAAGACACTACTGGCCATTAAAAATGCTACACCATTAAGATGACGTGCTACAGACGCGAAATTTAACCGACAGGAAGAAGATGCTATGATATGCAAATTATTAGCTTTTCAGAGCATTCAGACAAGGTTGGCGCCGGTGGTGACACCTACAACGTGCTGACATGAGGAAAGTTACCAACCGATTTCTCATACACAAACAGCAGTTGCCTGGTGAAATGTTGTTGTGACGCCTCGTTTAAGGAGGAGAAATGCGTACGATCACGTTTCCGACTTTGATAAAGGTCGGATTGTAGCCTATCGCGATTGCGGTTTATCGTATCGCGACATTGCTGCTCGCGTTGGTCGAGATCCAACTACTGTTAGCAGAATATGGAATCGGTGGGTTCAGGAGGGTAATACGGAACACCGTGCTGGATCCCAACGGCCTCGTATCACTAGCGGTCGAGATGACAGGCATCTTATCCGCACGGCTGTAACGGATCGTGCAGCCACGTCTCGATCCCTGAGTCAACAGGTGGGGACGTTTGCAAGACAACAACCATCTGCACGCACAGTTCGACGACGTCTGCAGCAGCATGGACTATCAGCTCGGAGACCGTGGCTGCGGTTACCCTTGACGCTGCATCACTGACAGGAGCGCCTGCGATGGTGTACTCAACGACGAACCTGGGTGCACGAATGGCAAAACGTCATTTTTTCGGATGAATCCAGGTTCTGTTTACAGCATCATGATGGTCGCATCCGTGTTTGGCGACATCGCGGTAAACGCACATTGGAAGCGTGTATTCGTCATCGCCATACTGGCGTATCACCCGGTGTGATGGTATGGGGTGCCATTGGCTCCACGTCTCGGTCACCTCTTCTTCGCATTGACGGCACTTTGAACAGTGGACCTTACATTTCAGATGTGTTACGACCCGTGGCTCTACACTTCATTCTATCCCTACGAAACCCAACATTTCAGCAGGATAATGCACGACCGCATGTTGCAGGTCCTGTACGGGCCTTTCTGGATACAGAAAATGTTCGACTGCTGCTCTGGCCAGCACATTCTCCAGATTTCTCAGCAAGTGAATGGCTCGTCACAATACGCCAGTCAATACTCTTGATGAACTGTGGTATCGTGTTGAAGCTGCATGGGCAGCTGTACCTGTGCACGTCATCCAAGCTCTGTTTGAGTCAACGCCCAGGCGTACCAAGGCCGTTATTACGGCCAGAGGTGGTAGTTCTGGGTACTGATTTCTCAGGATCTATGCACCCAAATTGCGTGAAAATGTAATCACATGTCAGTTCTAGTATAATATATTTGTCCAATGAATACCCGTTTATCATCTGCATTTCTTCTTAGTGTAGCAATTTTAATGGCCAGTAGTGTAGTTACAATGTTATCTAAAAAGCTTAAATACGCAGGAAAGAACAGTATGATAAAAAATGATGGGAGGAACAATTCCGTTGTGTAGAGAGGAACGGTTATCCAATGTGTCTTTTGTGTCAGATCACATTGTCACAGTACACGGCCTGTAATCTCAAACGCTATCGTGAGACTAAACAAAGTAATTTCAGGAAAGAATTTCCTTTTGCTTCTCAGATAAGGAAAGCTAAATTCTCTTCATTTAGAGAAAAACTTCAAGGGAAGAGAAGGGGTTGTGGCCATGCTTACGAGGGAAGTAGATTTGCGAGCGGAAGCTAGCTTCGTCTTGGCTTTTAATACTGCATAATCAAGGAAACCCTACACAGAGGGGGCGCTTGTAAAGGTCAAAATTGGGCAAGTTGTTTTTATTTTAGACCTTGAAAATAAGAAACTGCGAAAACTCGTTCACCAAATACCCACATGTAGACATACGACAGAGAGGTGAGTTTTGACGACTGCTCAGCAGTGACCATGGCTTAGGATGTTCTACAGGTATCCAAAATAAAGCACAACTCGCCATGTTTGTAAGATATGTATGAAATGACTTGCAGTTGGTAGAAAAGCTCTTAGACCTTATTACATTGAAGGACACATTACAAGCAGCAGGGCATTCAGAAGTGGAGGAGGGAAGAAACTGAAACTTCTCGTGCTGAAAGAGTGCGTGAAGTCATTTCAGGTGCTACAATATTCAGCCAAATTTACAAGAACTTGGCAGTATGACCACGCTTATCAGTCTGACATCCCACACCATCTGGCCTGAATACACGAACTGATTCGGTTGGGAATGTGTGATGAAGCTGTTGTATCCTCTCCTGAGGTAAGGTGGCCCACAACTGTTGTAATTGGTCCTTGTTTTCCTGGACAATGACACTGGGATGGGGGTGACAGCCCAGCTTGCACCACACATGTACCGTCGAACTCGGACCAGCGGATGTTACTGTCCACAGGAGTACCTCAGCATCATGTACACTGACCACAGGCATAGGTGCCATTCGTGGACGAGCATTGTTCTGCTGAAAAATGGCACCATTGTACTGTCGCATGAGGGGAAACGAATGAGGACGCAGCTGTGCTGTTAAAGATCCCTATCAGACGTGGCCTGAAATCATACTCGATGCCTCCCCAGACCCTGGTACCAGGAGTAATACCGCTGTGCCTTTCCAAAACACTGGAGGAACTGGATGTTTTCCCAGGTCGCCGTCATACATAGCGATGACGCTCATCTGGGGCAATGCAGAGCTTCATTTTATCACTGAACACAAGTAACATCATTCATCAGTAGTCCATGCTTCCCGGTGACGGTACTAACCTAATCACAGTCGTTTGTGTTGTGGTGTTAAAGGCAGCCTATCCATCGGGGAGTAACTGCCTAGTTTGGCTGGTACTAGTCTACAACCAGTGGTGCGGTATGGGACTGGAAGTTATAGGGAAGGCATCTACATCTACATGGTTACTCTGCAATTCGCACTTAAGTGCCTGGCAGAAGGTTCATTGAACCATTTTCATACTACTTCTCTACCAATCCACTCTCGAATGGAGCGTGGGAAAAAGGAACACCTAAATCGTAAATAGATCTCGCCGCAAAGAAAACCGCCTTTGTTTCAGTCACTGCCACCCCAACTCGCGTATCATATCAGTGACACTCTCATCCCTATTGCACGATAACAAGAAACGAGCTGCCCTTCTTTGCACTTTTTCGATGTCCTCCGTCAATCCTACCTGGTAGGGATGCCACACCGTGCAGCAATATTCCAGCAGAGAATGGACAAATGTAATGTAGGCTGTCTCTTTAGTGGGTTTGTCGCATCGTCTAAGTGTTCTGCCAACAAAGTGCAGTCTTTGTTTCGCTTTCCCCACAATATTATGTATGTGGTCTTTCCAATTTAAGTTGCTCGAAATTGTAATTCCTAGGTATTTAGTCGAATTGACAGCCCTTAGATTTGTGCGATTTATCGTGCACCGAAAATTCGTCGGATCTCTTTTAGTATCCATGTGGATGACTTCGCAGATTAGAAAGGATTACTACGTGCTTTGTGCACAATGCGGCGATCTTCCCTTGTGGCGATCAGATATGGTCGACAGGAATCTTGAAGTATATCCTTGTCCTCATATTCCCATGCAGTGCGATATTGGACCACTGTTACATCCGAGGGCAGCATATTTTTGGATATGTCAAGATTTGGTCAGTAGGCCACAAGGAGAACCCCACTGAGGGCCCTTTCACAAGGCTGTCAGTTGCTGATGATACGGCATCTCAGCGTCCTTGAGACGATCATTCAGCATCTGACGCTGCTCAAGCCCGCTATATACCCTACCAGGAGTGGTAACAACACTAATCACTAACAAAAATAATTCACTTTGGTGGCCGTTCTGTCACAGCGAATTGGAATTCTTGTCGATTATATACCCGTCTATTGTGTGTATTTCTGCGAAGACGCATTGGCATCAGACCATGTCTTCTGCGCTTGCCAGGTAGTGTGGCACAGATTGTATTTTGCTTCAACTCTGTGTGACTAGTGTTCTAAGTGATTATGATTAAGAATGGTGCACGTTCCGCAAGAGTAGTTCTGGTAAGTAAGAAGTGTCAATATATCCCTAAAAAAATTTGAATTCTCGTTGGCAATAGACAAGAAGCCTGTTAAACTCCTGGGAAAGGGGAACAGCTATAGAACTTTGTATGTGATACACAGCAACTTTTATTTCTCAAAAATTTATGTTACTTTGGCTATAACGCACATAGAAAAATGTTGTGCCTTACAATGTTGTCTTATAGTGTGAACAAAGTCTGTGGAAATTTCACCTTTTAACTGCAATGGTTCTGCAGAAAATGTTCCTTATATACTGAAAAATGCAAGTTGCGGGAAATGCAGAACAAAGGTTTTATTAGCTTTTTTTCCACAAACAAGTACCTTAATGTTGGCCATAATCATACATTTGGCCTTTTGGTCCTCATGTAGCTTTCTTCTTGTAGTCTGATCCTTCTGGCGTGTCCTTCTGGGAATATTCTTCACTGACGTCTCAGAACTAGCAACACGCACAGCATCAGTCTTCTTCAGTATGTTTCCTGTGAAGCAACCTGCTTTAAATCCTGACTCTTCCACTACTACCGTCACTGAACCCAAGACAAGCATCATAAGAGGGAACTCTTTTACAACAGTAGAAGAGGAAAAAGTTTTCTTTGGGCGTCTCCTTTAAACGTCGTTATTAAAGCTTTGGTTGGGGTTTGTGTTCCGCCATGTGTGCATTTCCTTAAAGAAAAGTAACTAATCCAATCGCGAATGTGCTGACAGCCTTCCATATCTCTTTTTGATAGCAGGAGATATTAAACATCGCAAACAAGAGAGAGTCGTGCAGGAAATTGGGAGTGTCGCTCTGCGTTGGTTGTAACAAGATGGCTTTGTAGTAAAAATTAAACTCTGAAAACTGGAGGGAATATTTTAACATGCTAAGAACTATCTGGTGGAAAAAGAAGAGTTAGCACAACGAAGACGGTTCAAATATGTTCCACTGATGCAGATTCCTTCTATGTTGTCCCTATGCAATTCGCAGCTACAAACTGCTGCGTAAAAAAACAGCGGTAATTGCGAGCTTGTTTCCACAGTCACTGTGTTGTGTTGATCAGAAGACTTCGGCGAGCAGCTGACCCACGGCGTAGCTGGGCCATGCCCACGCGCCGCCACATGAGACTGGTGGTGTGCTTGACTTTCCCGTTGTTCACGCACCAGTGCTCTGCGTGACCCCACCGCCCAGTAAGGCACTTTCGCCTCTGCAACTGTGTGAGAATACCCTTGCGTGCTGCGCTGTTCCAGGGAAACGCATGTTGAAACCGACCTTCAGCCCATGTCCGAAGAGTTCCCACCTAAAAATACGACGTGGAACCTCGACCTCTTTGCTGAATGTTCTCGTTAGCAGGTTCAGGTATCGTGCATCAGCAAAAGTAACTGTGGTCTGAAAATTTCCACGGAACGGGAGACACTACACATGACTCAGTACAGTAGAAATATACTTTCTGTAGACCTCTCTCTTTCGTCCTCCCTAACCGCACAGGCCGTCACAACACATTCGTTCTCAAGCGTTAGGAACATTTCAAGAACTTAACATCTGTACTACTCGAGCCAACGTATGGTGTACAGGGTACATTGCAGAATATATGGTTTATCCATATTATAATTTTCTTCCTTTCCTATTCCTTTCGTGGACCGTACACATGAATGAAGATTGTCCATATTCTTCTAGAATGACAATGATGGAAGCCAAAGAAATGAATTAAAATTTTGGCCACAGCCATGGCCCGAACCCAGATCTTCTTGCTTATTAGGTGCCGGCCACTGTGGTTGAGCGTTTCTAGGCGCTTCAGTATGGAATCGCGCTGCTGCTACGGTCGCAGGTTCGAATCCTGCCTCGGGCATAGATTTGTGTAATGTCCTTCGGTTAGTTAGGTTTAAGTAGTTCTAAGTCTAGGGGACTGATGACGTCAGATGTTAAGTCCCATAGTGCTTAGAGCCTTTTGGACCATTTGAGGTTATTAGGCGGAAGTGCTGACTATTTGTTTTTTGCATTTTGTTCCTCATTGTTCGTTGTATATGGTCGTAACGGACGTCAAATGACATCCCTTGAAGTTCGTTGTTGATAATAATTTCACTCAGTCTTTTTATTACAGAGACCATCCTGCTCTCTGGCTGAAGACCCGTTTTTCCCATTTCTTGTTACTTTTGGTTCTGTTTGTTCAGGGTGGACGCCCCTCGACGCTTGTTCAAGTTTATTGTTCAGCCATTAACTCAGTTTCCTTATAACATAGCGCACTTAACCCTCTGACCGAACATGCTGAGCTACAGTGCCTGCGGCTGCAGCATTATGGTCAAAATTGCTGCATGTACTACCCAGTTCCAGTGCCCTCCCCAACACAAACTTCAAATGATATCTTGACATTATTTTCCCCCCAACGCTGGAGTGTTATAGCAATGTTGGAGAGCTCTGGCGATAGTGACAATGTAAGGGGAAAATAAGCTCAAGATATGAATTGAAGCTTGTGTTGGGGAGGGCGCTGGACTTAGGTAGTCCATGCAGCAACATTGACCATTGGTGCTGCAGTGGTGTAAGCGTCAGCATTTGTGTCTAACAAGCAAGAAGACCCGGGCTCGAGTCCCGGCTGTGGAACAAATTTCAACTTATTTCTTCGGCTTCGATAATTATCGTAAAGATGAGACTTAAATTACATGAAAAGAACCCACTTATCAGCAGTATCTGTATGCTTGCAGTGTTTCGACTGGGAAGGGCATCATTAGGCCAGCTGGTCCACAGTTGATGTAATTCATCTTACGCTGGATGCTGCCACTGGGATGGAGTTGACGTCCAAATTGGTGCCGCCACACATGTTGTATTGGGATCGGGTATGCGGATCTTGCCGGCCACTGGAGTACCTTAACGTCCCGTAGACAGTTCACACATACATCTGCCACGTGTAGTGGAGCATTCTCCTGTTGAAAAATGGCACCGCAGTACTGCTGAGTGACAGGAATAAATGAGGAGGCAGGATGTCCGTGGCGTAACGTTGTGTAGTCCGCTTCGCCTCAGTCAGTACCGGCCGTAACCTGAAGTCGTATCTGAAGACTCTCCACACCCCAACGCCAGGAGCAACACCGCTGTGCCCCTCAAAAACATTGGAAGATTGAGACCTATCACCAGGCCACCGCCATAATCGTCGATGATGGTCATCCGTGTAGTGCAGAGCGGTGCTCATATGCATTCTACATCTACATGATTCCTCTGCAATTCACATTTAAGTGCCTGGCAGAAGGTTCATCGAACCACAATCATACTATCTCCCTACCATTCCACTCCCGAACAGAGCGCGGGAAAAACGAACACCTAAACCTTTCTGTTAGAGCTCTGATTTCTCTCATTTCATTTTGATGATCATTCCTACCTATGTAGGTTGGGCTCAACAAAATATTTTCGCATTCGGAAGAGAAAGTTAGTGACTGAAATTTCCTAAATAGATCTCGCCGCGACGAAAAACGTCTTTGCTTTAATGACTTCCATCCCAACCCGAGTATCATATCTGCCACACTCTCTCCGCTATTACGTGATAATACAAAACGAGCTGCCCTTTTTTGCACCCTTTCGATGTCCTCTGTCAATCCCACCTGGCAAGGATCCCACACCGCGCAGCAATATTCTAACAGAGGACGAACGAGTGAAGTGTAACCTGTCTCTTTAGTGGACTTGTTGCATCTTCTAAGTGTCCTGCCAATGAAACACAACCTTTGGCTCGCCTTCCCCACAATATTGTCTATGTGGTCTTTTCAACTGAAGTTGTTCGTAATTTTTACACCCAGGTACTTAGTTGAATTGACAGCCTTGAGAATTGTACTATTTATCGAGTAATTGAATTCCAACGGATTTCTTTTGGAACTCATGTGGATCACCTCACACTTTTCGTTATTTAGCGGCAACTGCCACCTGCCACACCATGCAGCAATCTTTTCTAAATCACTTTGCAACTGATACTGGTCTTCGGATGACCTTACTAGACGGTAAATTACAGCATCATCTGCGAACAACCTAAGAGAACTGCTCAGATTGTCACCGAGGTCATTTACATAGATCAGGAACAGCAGAGGTCCCAGGATGCTTCCCTGGGGAACACCTGATATCACTTCAGTTTTACTCGATGATTTGCCGCACAACTCAGACGATACCCCATAGGCCCGCAGCTTGATTAGGAGTCACTTGTGAGGAACGGTGTCAAAAGCTTTCCGGAAATCTAGAAATACGGAATCAACTTGAGATCCCCTGTCGATAGCGGCCATTACTTCGTGCGAATAAAGAGCTAGCTGCGTTGCACAAGAACGATGTTTTCTGAAACCATGCTGATTACGTATCAAATGGCTCAAATGGCTCTGAGCACTATGGGACTCAACTGCTGAGGTCATTAGTCCCCTAGAACTTAGAACTAGTTAAACCTAACTAATCTAAGGACATCACAAACATCCATGCCCGAGGCAGGATTCGAACCTGCGACCGGAGCGGTCTTGCGGTTCCAGACTGTAGCGCCTTTAACCGCACGGCCACTTCGGCTGGTCGATTACGTATCAATAGATCGTTCCCTTCGAGGTGATTCATAATGTTTGCATACAGTATATACTCTAAAACCCTACTGCAAACCGACGTCAATGATATAGATCTGTAGTTCGATGGATTACTCCTACTACCCTTCTTAAACACTGGTGCGACCTGCGCAATTTTCCAATCTGCAAGTACAGATCTATCGGTGAGCGAGCGGTTGTATATGATTGCTAAGTAGGGAGCTATTGTATCAGCGTAATCTGAAAGGAACCTAATCGGTATACAATCTGGACCTGAAGACTTGCCCGTAACAAGCGATTTGAGTTGCTTCGCAACCCCTGAGGTATCTACTTCTATGAAACTCATGCTAGCAGCTGTTCGTGTTTCAAGTTCTGGAATACTCCATTCGTCTTCCCTGGTGAAGGAATATCGGAAAACTGCGTTCAGTAACTCCGCTTTAGCGGCACAATCGTCGGTAACAGTACCATCGGCACTGCGCAGCGAAGGTAGTGACTGCGTCTTGCCGCTTGTGTACTTTACATACATACATACATACATTTCTTCGGAGCCCATGCTTCCCGGTCACAGCACCACTCCTTTTCGACGCAGCCGTTCGTATTGTGATAAATGAAATGAAATGTCGTGTGACGAGGGCCTCCCGTCGGGTAGACCGTTCGCCTGGTGCAAGTCTTTCGATTTGACGCCACTTCGGCGACTTGCGCGTCGGTGGGGATGAAATGATGATGATTAGGACAACACAACACCCAGTCCGTGAGCGGAGAAAATCTCCGACCCAGCCGGGAATCGAACCCGGGCCCTTTGGATTGACAGTCTGTCACGCTGACCACTCAGCTACCGGGGGCGGACCGTATTGTGGTGTTAACGGCAGCCTACGCGTGGGACGGTAATTCCCTAGTGCGGCTGCTGCCAGTCTCCGATCAATAGTGCAGCATGACACAGAACGTTGCAGGCAACCAATCACTTGCTCTCGGGCGGAAGGCGCGGATCTGAAAGGGTTACGACGTGCATGTTGCAGAACACCGAGATCCGCCGTCATTGTGGTCAACCGTGGTCGAACTGGCCCTTGACGACGATTTTACCTGCTCTCACGCTCCCAGAAAGTCCCAGACACTATCACATCTGAATGCCCGTGAAATCTGGATACTGCACGATTCTATCAGCCAGCCAAAAGGAGACCCACAATGAGGCCCCTTTCAGTTTCTGTTAGGTGTTGTTGTCCGCTCCCGGTAATTGAGTGGTACCCTTCCCAACACTCGCACTCCCAAGGCGAGAGACATATACAGTTTGCTTCTAAGGTCTATCCCTCGCAATGTGATTGAGAGAAAAAGCCCGACCACCCTATGGCCTGCAGTGTGGAGAGTGGTCCAGAAGCCATTCTTCCCCACGTGGGTACGAGCCATGTGGTACCAGGTTGTGAACAGGAAAGTTATAACACGACAAAGGCTGCATGCTATTAGGATGACGGATTCCACCCTTTGCCCACGTTGCCACCTCGTGGATACTGACGAACACAGTTTAACATGTGGATCGGCGTTAGAGGTATGGCTGCTAGTGCAGAAGATCCTCGCCTGCTACGTATCGCGCCTCGCACAATTGAGCCACGGCTCCTCCTTTGTCCTGAGGATACTTATTTCCCGCCTGCGATGACTCACGCCCTCACATAGTTTAAACGCATGTCCATATACTACCTTTTTCGAGATGATGAGAAGATAGTACTTGATTACTGGCAATTTTTCCAGGACTATTTGCACAGTGTTTTCGATAACCCCCCTCACAGTTGGGGAGTACTGGGCAGAAGATGACCGCCGTTATGGAGCTCCACATGCTGCGAAATGTTTATCAACTTGGAACATGGAATCTGTACGCAGATGGGCCATGCACATGGAATGGCGTGCAAGACTTGCTTACATTTTTGTTTCTCTATTATCTGTCATTATACGATTAGTTTCAAATTCCATTTCATAGTTTCGAAGGTACTCTTGTTCTGTTATTGCTATGGATGTGAACTCTAATTTTATTTGTCGTAACTGACAGACGCCTAATTCCTATAAAAAATGTTGAGTCCATGTTTACAGAAAAAAAGTTGTCAGCGCGACAGAATGTAAATCCTAAGGGCCCGGGTTCAATTCCCGGTTGGGTCGGAGATTTTCTCTGCTCAGGGATTGGGTGTTGTGTTGTCCTAATCATTATCATTTCACCCCCTTGGACGCGCAAGTCGTCCGTAATGTGGAGGAGGCCCTTCCGGCAGCTATTGAACGCACTGGGTGTGACCGGCTGCAGATAGTAGCACATGTTGGAACGAATGACGCCTGCCGCTTGGGTTCTGAGGCCATCCTTGGTTCCTTCCGGCGGCTGGCTGATTTGGTGAAGACAACCAGCATCGCACGCGGAGTGCAAGCTGAGCTTAATATCTGCAGCATAGTGCCCAGAGTCGATCGCGGTCCTCTGGTTTGGAGCCGTGTGGAGGGTCTAAACCAGAGGCTCAGACGACTCTGCGACTATAATGGTTGCAAATTCATCGACCTCCGTTATTGGGTGGAGAACTGTAGGGCCCCCCTAGACAGGTCAGGCGTGCACTACACACCGGAAGCAGCTACTAGGGTAGCAGAGTACGTGTGGCGTGCACACGGGGGTTTTTTAGGTTAGAGGGACCCCCCCTTGGGCGAAACGATAAAATACCTGACGGCTTACCAGAGAGGACATTATCATCGTTGATAAAGAACGTCCGTCCTCAGAGACCAAAAACAGGAAAAGTTAACGTAATATTGGTAAACTGCAGGAGTATCCAGGGCAAGGTTCCTGAATTAGTATCTCTTATTGAAGGAAATAGTGCGCATATAGTATTAGGAACGGAAAGTTGGTTAAAACCGGAAGTGAACAGTAACGAAATCCTAGACACAGAATGGAATATATACCGCAAGGATAGGATAAACGCCAATGGTGGAGGAGTATTTATAGCAGTAAAGAATTCAATAATATCCAGTGAAGTTATTAGCGAATGCGAATGTGAAATAATCTGGGTTAAGTTAAGTATCAAAGGTGGGTCAGATATGATAGTCGGATGCTTCTATAGACCACCTGCATCAGCAACCGTAGTAGTTGAGCGCCTCAGAGAGAACCTGCAGAGCGTCGTGAAGAAGTTTCGTGATCATACTATTGTAATAGGGGGAGACTTCAATCTACCAGGTATAGAATGGGATAGTCACACAATCAGAACTGGAGCCAGGGACAGAGACTCTTGTGACATTATCCTGACTGCCTTGTCCGAGAATTACTTTGAGCAGATAGTTAGAGAACCAACTCGTGAAGCTAACGTTTTAGACCTCATAGCAACAAATAGACCGGAACTTTTCG
Source organism: Schistocerca americana (assembly GCF_021461395.2). Classification (NCBI taxonomy): domain Eukaryota; kingdom Metazoa; phylum Arthropoda; class Insecta; order Orthoptera; family Acrididae; genus Schistocerca; species Schistocerca americana. The sequence continues at coordinate 155,115,879 of NC_060126.1, read as the reverse complement.
ACTCCGTGAATGTAGAAGAGGGTATCAGTGATCATAAGTCAGTGGTTGCATCAATGACTACAAGTGTAATAAGAAAAGCCAAGAAAGGAAGGAAAATATATTTGCTTAACAAGAGTGATAGGGCACAAATCGCAGAATATCTGAGTGACCACCATCAAACGTTCATTTCTGAGGAAGAGGATGTGGAACAAAAATGGAAAAAATTCAGAAACATCGTCCAGTACGCCTTAGATAAGTTCGTACCGACTAAGGTCCAAAGCGAGGGGAAAGATCCACCGTGGTATAACAATCATGTACGAAAGGTACTACGGAAACAAAGAAAGCTTCATCATAGGTTTAAGAGTAGTCGAATCATAGCTGATAAGGAAAAGCTGAACGAAGCGAAAAAGAGCGTAAAGAGAGCAATGAGAGAAGCATTCAACGAATTCGAACATAAAACATTGGCAAACAATCTAAACAAGAACCCTAAAAAGTTTTGCTCATATGTAAAATCGGTAAGCGGATCTAAATCCCCTATTCAGTCACTCGTTGACCACGATGGCACCGAAACAGAGGACGACCGAAGAAAGGCAGAAATACTGAATTCAGTGTTCCGAAACTGTTTCACTGCGGAAAATCGTAACACGGTCCCTGACTTCAGCCGTCGCACGGACGCCAAAATGGAAAATATTGAAATAAACGATATCGGAATTGAAAAACAACTGCTATCACTTAGTAGCGGAAAAGCATCCGGACCAGACGAGATACCCTTAAGATTCTACAGTGATTATGCTAAAGAACTTGCCCCCTTTCTATCAGCAATTTATCGTAGATCGCTGGAAGAACGTAAAGTACCTAGCGACTGGAAGAAAGCGCAGGTCGTTCCCATTTTCAAGAAGGGTCATAAATCAGATGCGAATAATTATAGGCCTATTTCGCTTACGTCAATCTGTTGTAGAATAATGGAACATGTTTTGTGTTCTCGTATTATGACGTTCTCAGATAATACAAATCTCCTTCATCATAACCAACATGGATTCCGCAAACAGAGATCATGTGAAACTCAGCTCGCCCTATTTGCCCAAGAAATTCACAGTGCCGTAGACACTGGCGAGCAGATTGATGCCGTATTCCTGGACTTCAGGAAGGCATTTGATACGGTTCCGCACTTACGTTTAGTGAAAAAAATACGAGCTTACGGAATATCGGACCAGGTTTGTGATTGGATTCAGGATTTCCTAGAAGAAAGAACACAACATGTCATTCTTAACGGTTCAAAATCTGCAGATGTAGAGGTAATTTCGGGAGTACCGCAGGGAAGCGTGATAGGACCTTTATTGTTTACAATATACATAAATGACTTAGTTGACAACATCGGTAGCTCCGTGAGGCTATTTGCAGATGACACGGTTGTCTACAAGAAAGTAGCAACATCAGAAGACTCGTACGTACTCCAGAAGGACCTGCAGAGGATTAATGCATGGTGCGACAGCTGGCAGCTTTCCCTAAACGTAGATAAATGTAATATAATGCGCATACATAGGGGCAGAAATCCATTCCAGTACGATTATGCCATAGGTGGTAAATCATTGGAAGCGGTAACGACCGTAAAATACTTAGGAGTTACTATCCGGAGCGATCTGAAGTGGAATGATCACATAAAACAAATAGTGGGAAAAGCAGGCGCCAGGTTGAGATTCATAGGAAGAATTCTAAGAAAATGTGACTCATCGACGAAAGAAGTAGCTTACAAAACGCTTGTTCGTCCGATTCTTGAGTATTGCTCATCAGTATGGGACCCTTACCAGGTTGGACTAATAGAAGATATAGACATGATCCAGCGAAAAGCAGCGCGATTCGTCATGGGGACATTTAGTCAGCGTGAGAGCGTTACGGAGATGCTGAACAAGCTCCAGTGGCGGACACTTCAAGACAGGCGTTACGCAATACGGAGAGGTTTATTATCGAAATTACGAGAGAGCACATTCCGGGAAGAGATGGCCAACATATTACTACCGCCCACATATATCTCGCGTAATGATCACAACGAAAAGATCCGAGAAATTAGAGCAAATACGGAGACTTACAAGCAGTCGTTCTTCCCACGCACAATTCGTGAATGGAACAGGGAACGGGGGATCAGATAGTGGTACAATAAGTACCCTCCGCCACACACCGTAAGGTGGCTCGCGGAGTATAGATGTAGATGTAGATGTAGAAGTGGCGTCAAATCGACGGGAGGCCCCAGTCACACGACATTTATTTTAGGTGTTGATATGGCGGTCTCAAATGAGTTTGTGGCATCTCCGTGATCTTCACTGTGATCACTCAACACCTGGCACCGTTCACACCCCTTACATACCGTATTGTGCCTGACAACAACACTAAACAACAACTACACTAACGCACTTTGGTGACCTTTACACTCAGTGGTAAGTACATGTACGAAGTTACATGGACATCCGACGACCTTTTCTGGGTACTTCACTTTTTTGTCGGTCACTGCATTTCGGAGGATGTAATAAGTCAGTTGACTCGTTTCAAAACTTGGGTCTTGCAATAATGACAAGAAAACTCTCCGCGATGTACAACATCTTTCTTGTAAAATGTTTCACTGCAGTTTACTGACCATTTATGTGACACTGTGGCACCAAACTAACATCTGACGAATCATGCAGCTCAGATCTTTGTTGCCTCTTCCGTTAATCCAACGCGATAAGCGTTCCAGACCAACGAACAATTTTCAAGACCCGTAGATTAAATATTTGTCATGTTTCCACTTTTGTGATGAATTAGTCTTTCTTAGCATTCTTCCAATAAATTTATGGCATCTTCCTTCCGCTCTGCTTAGTTTATGTGGTCCTTCCACGTTAGATCATTCCGGACAGAAGCCCCGTTTTACTTTATGAAACTGATTATGCAGAGATTTTCCGACAGCTGCCGCGTGGACTGCTTTTATTTTACAACGAATTTTGGTATTTAAAACTACTTACAGAGACGTTACCACAATGAACAAATGTTAACGATTTGATTTTCAAACAAGTTTAGCTGCTAAATCTGGTTTAAAATGTCTTTAATTTCACATTTATACCTGAAGATAAGTGACTGATTTTAGTGAGTAACCGCCAATCGTGTATTCAAGCGATGTCGGATCCACTAATCTGTTTACGTGCGTTACATAACATTCATTCTTGTTGTGGGCATCCCTAAATCGTTGCACAGGCATTTATTATCTGCAAGTTTATCTGCATTTCATAGCAATCTAATGATGTCACCTCGCCGCACACAACTGCGTCACCCACGCATTGCCCCATCTACATACATAAGGGGTTGGACAAAAAAATGGAAACACCTCGGGAAATGCATGACTGAACATAAATTCATGTGCTAGCCAGACCTACAGGCTGCATGTGGCCACTAATGGCATCTGTACATTGTCCTAAATACGTTGCAAGTGTCACTCGTGGTCAAAACATTGTGGGTGCTCGTATGGTGGGTGCTCCCGTAACAAAGGTAGCCGAAGTGTTTGAGGCTTCAAAAGGTATCGTATCGAAAATTTATAATGCATATAGGGAAAGTGGGAAAACATCACCCGCTAAGTCGCAACACGCACAAAATAGTGTGTTGAGTGATCGTGACAGACGGTCATTGAAGACGATTAGGATGAAAAACAAAGACGACGTCAGATGCAAAATCCACTGCAGAACTGAATTCACACTTGAGATCCCTGTCAGAACCAAAACAACACGAAGGGAGTTCCCTAAGCAGGAAGGGCTAGAATTGCAAAACCACCCATCAGTGATACAAATGCTTGTAAATAGGAAAATATTGTGCCGAAGCCACAAAACATGGACCATGGAGCAATGGAAGTAAGTCATTTAGTCAGATATTTCCTGTTTCATACTGTTTCCATCTTCTGGCGTTTACGTCCCAAGAGGTACTGTGGAGGTACTGTGATGATCTGAGCAGCCATATCGCGGAATTCCATGGACCGCCATGGATACTCTCCAAGGTAACAATTTTTGGCTGATCAAGTTCTTCCCATGGTATTACGTTTGTTCCCTAGTGGTAATGCTGTGTTCTAAGACTGTAGGTCCTGTTCACGAATCTCATGTCGTCCAGGACTAGTTTTATGAGCACGGTGGTGAATTTGTACATCTCCCCTGGCCACCATAGTCAGCAGATCTCAATAGTACTTTGCGTCTGGGGCGTAATCACTATCCATCTCCACCATCCTTACGTCAAAATTCCACGGTTTTGCAGGAATAATGGTGTAAGATTCCCCTAAAAAGCATACAGTACCTCTGTTTATCCATTTCGAGATGACTGGAAACTGTTTTGGATACCTACCATCTTCCCACAGGTTATGACGCATGGTGGTATGGCCACATGCTGTGTTTGTTGTGTTTCCGTATTTTTGTCCATTCCCTTGTACACACTCCCGTAGCGACCATACAGTGTATGACAGAGGGTTTCATTTTGTTGTATCACATATCGATACCTCTACGGGTGTCAGTTGGCAACGGATTTGCCAGTTACCATCTGATACCGACAGCGGTGGCGCTGGATCAGGTGGACCCAATGGCGCCCATCTGCTGAGCCACAGCTCCAGCAGCTCTGTACTACTGGCGCACTTGGACGCCGCAACGTGGGACAACCGGCAGTAGCTGCTCAGCCCAGTCACGCTTGGAGCCCCTTTGCTATGTAGACGCCACCTATTCTCGTCTTCGACTCCATCGTTCGTACCTTACTACAGCGAACCACATTGTAGTTGTCACTGTGATAGTTGGACTCTGCTTCTTGCTGAATTATTTGTAATGAGACTTTGTACACTTGCAGAAATACAATTCAAATAATCCTAGCGTTGTTCGCTAATCGTTTCTGCTCCTGTTAGCTTTTCTATGATGACAGCTGGTGCACCACACTGTAGCCCACCTCTGCTTGCCAATGTGTACGAAATCGTACACAATACTTGTACCACTGTTAATCATTCACTCAACTGTTACCCTCGGAAATGCGACGAAGAAAAAAAGAGTGTCTACATGCTTCCCTACAGGCCCTGAGTTCTCTTACCATGCATTCGCGATTCTTACGTGAGATGTATGTTGATGGCGATAGGAGCTTTTTGCAGTCTGTCGCAAATGTTGGTTCTCTAAACTTTCTAAATCCTACCTCGTGAGGCTACCAAACAGTCGAGCAGTACTCAAGAATGGGCTGCACAAGTGTTCTGTACGCTGTCTCATTTATAGATCAGCTGCATTTTCCTAGAATTCTGCTAAAACTCTTAGTCGATCATTTACCTTCCCTACTACCGACCATCCTGCTCGTTCTGTTTAATGTCACTTGTTATACCTCGATGCATAAAGTGACTGTACCAAAATGTACGTCAATAATATTGTATTCGAAGGAGAAAGGAAGGAAGATTCGGGTTTAGCATATCGTCGACGACGAGACGGATAAGAAGATAGGAGTGTTTAAAGAATTGGAAAGAAAATCGGCCGTGACCTTCCAAATGACCCATCCCGACTTTCCCCGGGGGCGATTTTGGGAAATCATGGAGAGCCTGAATCGGTATGGTTGGACGCGGGTTTAAACAATTGTCATCCCGAATGCGAGTCCAGTGTGATAAGCACCACCTCACTCTCTTCTGTATTCAACCATTACAAGGTTATCCTACATATCTGCAGTACCTCGCATTTTTAGTCATTTTGAGAAAGCTGTCTGAGGCGTGCTCACTCCGAACTATGTGTTTCCTTGAACTTGGCTCTCTATCTGTGTTTGGTTTCCCGCCGTTGTTGCGGTTATGCCGTGGTTCTTCCTCTTTCTACGTGTTTCAGCAGTCATGTGTATCGATATTGCACCTTGTACCATCTTTGGTCTTGTGCATCTAGTTTTCGGCTGGTGGATCTGCGTGCAGTCGGTCGGTTGGTGCAGACCAGGGAGGATATCTCCATGCACTGCAGTTAGCTGGGTCCGCTGGTGGTTCCTGCGCAGTGTCACAGCGTGTGTGGAGCTGTCCGATCGCTACGAGCTTCGTGGCCCACCGACCTAGGACGTCAAAGTTGAGTGGTGTGTTAAGTACCCAAGCCACGTCCTTTCATGCTGTGTCGTCAGTTTCGGTGGTTCTCTGTTAGGGAACTGTTCCTGTGAGCAACACCGAGTGTTTGTAGAGGCGAAATCGAGCCACTGTGCAGTGGAATTAGCTATATTTGTTCACCACAATTCAAGTGCACCAGCGGAATTTTCTGCCTTGTGGTCGTTAGTGTTCTGGTTACCTGCCCTGGCCACTAAGGTAATTTCAGGCAGCGTCCTTTCCTCAATGTTGTTGCTGTCAAACATGGTGTGTAGTTTTGACAGCTTAATACATATTTCATTGTAGCTAATCACGTCCATAACAGTTTGGTCTTTGAGATTTTATGTACCAATTGGTGGCCGGCAAGTCGTTTGGTCGGTCGATCCGTGACTGTCTCTTGGTTGGGTTACCGACGGATCAAGTGTAGTTGGGCCCACCACCTGTCTTACCTAAATGAACGTTACTGTTTCGAGAGCAGGACCACCCCTTCCCTGGAGGCGTCTGAGTGCCGTTGTCTATACTGTCCTTTTCATGGGTGTTTAATGGTCTGTTGGTAATCTAGTATAGCCAATGCCATAAAAGAAAGTTTTTTTATTGTGTTTTATGTAAATCAATTGTGGGCCTTCAGTAGCTTAAAACCTTATTCTTAAATTTAGTTATTGTCATTGCGTTGCCTTTTCATTTACTGTGCCTTCGGCCATTGAAAACTTAAAGCTTAAGATATTTTTGAATTTCTGGAATATCAACTGTGGGCCTGCAGCCGCTTAAAGCCTTATTCTCAAAATTTCCCCTTAAGCGAAAACATTGCGGCCTTCTGCCTTAAAAGATTATGGTAATATATCTTAAAATTTTGAAATTTAATTGTGGTCTTCAGTCGTTTGTAGTGCCGTTTTGGTTTAGAAGTGTTATTAAATTACAATAAATTACAGTTTTGAAGTGAAAGTGACCGGCAGCTTATTTGGCCCTTTCCACAATCTTAATCACCTGTTTTGCCCAGCGGGTTTAGCGTCTCACTGTCATTCATCACATCAAACAAAAATTTTATCGAAGTAGTCGTTTCTTTTCCTACAGTTACTCGAAGACGACGCTTCCCCGCGCACAACAGCGTTATCAGCAAACAGTCACAAACTGCTGCTCAGCCTATCCGCCAGCTTGTATCTGTAAACTCATAGAGAACAACACTTTTCTGATGTACTCTCGCCATCGAAGAAAACATGCTGTGAGTTACACATTATCATGGTAGGCCACGTCGCTGTAATTAAATGCTGAACTACACTTAAAAGCGACAGCATCTTGCAACATAGTCACCAAGCCTCCGTAAACGTCGTAACGTTCAACCCCCGACGATAGAAACTCTCCTTGGGCACAGCTACACTCGAGGACTGGTGTCTGAACCTCATCATAACTGGAAACTCTCTTTCATCCGAAATGATATATCGGCTTGCAAAAAGATGAAATCGCGTGGTACAAGATATGGAATTCCCGATCAGCATCGCCCACGTGTGTGCGACCTTGGTTAAATGGTTGGAACCATTTCACTATGGCTGAACCCCAAATTGATTCAGTCGATGTACCACCAGAATTTCACCACAAGTCAGTGCGTAATTTGGGCGTTTTCCCACAAGAATAGTACTGCCCCACGTACTTCAACTTTAGAGCACGTTTCCATTTGCTGCGCCATTTGAATACCACACTGTGATGCACTGTTATTCGTAACGCAGGAGACCTGTCTCTGCACGAAACTGGAAGATGTACTCTCTCCTGACGATGCGCCACGGTGGTCTTATCGTCGTACGACATGTGTAACTAACATTCTCGAGTCCCTACGTACTTAAAAAGTCTCCCATATCCAAGAACCCATTTCGTATACTCAGACCTGTCCGTCGGCTTCGAAACTCATCGGCAGTTCTGGAAAAATGGAGTAGTTCGCAAGGTATCGTACGAGAAAAGGACAAGCTGAGTTTCATACGAGCGGTTCTTTCTAAAAAAGTTGATTCATGGATAGAAGCCTTTGTCTCTTTGAGAAATTGGAAGGAACTTTTATGTATCCGAACTTAGAGCACGCTCAAAACTTCTACAGAAATGCCTCAAATGGTTCAAATGGCTCTGAGCACTATGGAACTTAACATCTGTGGTCATCAGTCCCCTAGAACTTTGAACTACTTAAACCTAACTAACCTAAGGACATCACACACATCCATGCCCGAGGCAGGATTCGAACCTGCGACCGTAGCAGTCGCGCGGTTCCGGACTGAGCGCCTAGAACCGCTAGACCACCGCGGCCGGCCTTCTACAGAAATCTAACGTTAAGGACAGCCGTGTTTCATTTCGCAGGTCCGGTCTTTTGTCCCTGTCATATAGCATAATTACCTAGGCTTTTTTTTCTAGTCGTTTGGGACTTTCCATTGTCAACAGACTTTTTACGTCTCTCAGCCTAAAAAGTATCGTCACTGGATTAATGAAAAATAGAGAGAAGTTAAGATGCTTGTTTTAGTGATCCAACTGTTGTACATTGTCTCCCCTCCTCTTCGTCCAACGCACAGAACGTTAGTACAACCATGTGAAATTTTCGGGGAACTTTTTCTTTGGCCTGTTGTTCGGCTCGACCGTCACATTGGTTTGAATGCCGCTTATGTTGTCAAAGAGTTGATCCTTCATGTGAATATCTACAGTTTGCCAATTTATAGTAGGTTTGTGTTGGTAACACCAAGTTTTGTCTCCCATGTTGGCCCTTTCCTGGAAAAAATTGTCCACGTGTAGTTTTTGTTCGTGAGTGAAGGTGTGAGGGACAAACTTTGCACACACTGTTCTCTTCTTCGAAACGTTTGGAGAATGTCTCGAACACCCGATATAGAGATGTTGCTGCATTGCGATTGGCAACACAACAACTCTGACATACTACTGGGCACGTGTATCACTGTAGAACGCCTGCTCACAGCTGACTGGTCCAATGCATATCTGTTGTTTAGAGTCGTTACTTCAAGCTGCCACAGTAGTTACCGTACAGACATCGTTTGTACGGCAGGAATTTAATCAGTCTCTGAACTTTATGGACGGTGTATATCGTTAACAGCGGTTGCCCATCACATTTTCTTGAGAGAGGACGCCACCCCCTACATTGGTCGATGTTTCGCGATTACGAAAGACATAATGAATGTTGTTTCCAAAGAAGCCTTCAGTCCCAACGCATATCTCTTTTGAGATTCCGCATAGACATCGTTCGTTTACTAGGCAGTGCCATGGAAATGTGTCGATAGTCTTTTGGATCGCATCGCAGCAACTTGAACTCTGTTTTCTACTGCTTTCTGGATCCCAAGAAAGGACAGTGTAATGCGCTTACAGTATATGTACCATAATTCTTCAAGAAACTAACGTAAATGAGACAAGTCCATAGTGTTGCCCATCGAATCTTGTTATAGGCTTAAACGACCTGCTGCTTTTCGAGCCACTTTGCACGCTCCATTGATCCAGCGACCTAAACTAAAATTCTGGTGGAAGTGAGCTCTCAACAGAGCAGTGAACGGTACCTCTTTCGGTCCGCCGACTTTGCGAGTCGTCCGCCTTCCCATACGAGCTATAACAGAGGACTGTTCTACACATATCAACAGAAGTGTTTACAGCACCCCGATATATCGTGCAGGTGTGTTTGAATTGTCACTGTTCCTAGGACGAGCAGGAAGTCATGTCTGACACACACACGGTTACCATGAGCGCTACAGATATCTGTGGAACAGTGGAGTGAAAACCAGCCATGCCACGATGGGCAGTTATGACCAGTGATTGGGTTCGCACCGACATGTTACGCTCAGAAAACTAGGGAAGTTGTTCGAAGTGTGGACCGTAGTGAAACTGATGTGATGCGGACGTGGAGTCAGTTCCAGTTGACAAGTATTATTGCAGTCTTACACCGTACCGGCCGTTCACGTTCGACAGATCATCGATATGATACATACAACTTTTGAGTCAAAGGAACCTTGTGCTGAGTATTACAGGACTAAATTCCACATTCGAAGGGCCGCAGAACGTCATAAATAGCATCATACTGTTAGAAGATACGAATCTCTACTCCCGACGATCATGGTTGTACACCGCAACACTCTGGACTCCGTTATAGATGGGCAAGGAATAATGCAGAATGGACGGCCAGGATTGTCGATGGGTGTTGCTTACGGACGAAATACGGATCTGTTTGCACCCTAATAACAGCAGACAACGTTTTTGTAAACAATTCGGTAATATAGAACGCCTCAACACTGTCACTGTCCCCCACATGTGCAACAACGTGATCGTGGAGTGGTGTTCTTGGGTGGTATTACGAAGGGCCGCGGTACACCTCTCTCGGACACTAACGGCAACCTCACTGCTCTGCGGTACAGGGACAAGATTCTGAAACCAATGGAAAGTATCGCCAAGATTTTCGAGACCACCTTGATCGATGACAGCTCGTGTGCCCCTCATGTAGTTCTCATGATCTCGTTCCTTCGGCACGCAGGAGTCACCAGAATAAAGTGCCCTGCCTGTTCTCCGGACACGATCCTAATCGAGCATGTGTGGGACCGACTCAAACGAACTTCTTTTGAGCATCGACTACGATCACGCACTGTGCGTGTTTTGCACAGAATCAGATTTGGAGATTGGGGCAGGTCAGACCAGGACTGGCTTGATGATATCATCGATAGCATTCCACGACGGATTCAAGCCTGCGTCGAGCAAGAGCACGTTCCGTCTAGACGTTGCTACTAAGTGCTGTGAAAAAAAAAAAAAAAAAAAAAAAAAAAAAACATACGAAAAAGACGATTTTGTCACTACATAAGTGTTGCTCTCACTGCAGTTGAATAAATACGCTTGTATTACAGCCAATGTTTCTTCTGCACCATGAATTTCGAAATAGTGGTGATGCAAACCTATTTTTGATGTCTGTAGCAGGCCAGCCCTCCAATCCGTCTGCTCACCAGTCCTCGGCGCTGTGCGCTCTATTCGCAGTACTCACCGTGTAACAGGGCTAACATTCTGCTTATATTCGCAGTACAAGAAAATGTCTACGAAAAAACATACCCAGAATAAAGGCCCTCTTCAAATTATAGTTTGAACCCTAGAAATGATTTATAACCGCTATGTGACTGCGATGTAAAAGGAAAGGAATGTACTCAACGGCAGTTACAACTTATTTTGCACCACGGAGACAACAGCGGGCATAAACGAAAATCTGAATGAATTCTAATACCACGCTCACTTGTAACAAGGTAATAATATGATATCAAGAATGTGTAGATATACAGACTTGTAGTCATTTGCTACGATCACGGGCGGCTTAGCCTAACGCTTTCCAAAATCTTAAGCTACACAGAGTCACGTTGAAATTAATAATCTATACAGCCAAGTCTCTCAGAATCTCCACATGGTGACTTACTTCAAGACATACAACGTGTGAACGGAAATGACAAAATCTTCCTAATAATTGCATGTGATTGCAATAATTACTGACATTGATAGTATTCCTGCTGAAGGCAGACAAAGTGTAAAGATGCGTGCCACAGTTCGATGCAGGTTGCAACATGCACACAATGCCACGAAAGTATCACAACTGTTAAAGATGAATTTATCAGTGGCACGTGATTGTGAATAAACTTCATAATTTGTGATTCGTCTGCTGATTATTTCATCTAAAAGATACTCATTGCATCATAATGCATACTGTCGTCTGTACGTGAAACACGTGGTATAATACGTCGCCGAAAACGAAAGGACAGAACGACAAGTGTTCCATGTGAATTGGAACATGATGGAAACAGGTTAGCCCGCATCTCGTGGTCGTGCGGTAGCGTTCTCGCTTCCCACGCCCGGGTTCCCGGGTGCGATTCCCGGCGGGGTCAGGGATTTTCTCTGCCTCGTGATTGCTGGGTGTTGTGTGCTGTCCTTAGGTTAGTTAGGTTTAAGTAGTTCTAAGTTCTAGGGGACTGATGACCGTAGCAGTTAAGTCCCATAGTGCTCAGAGCCATTTGAACCATTTGAAACAGGTTACTAGACGAGAATGTGATGAATTCAACTACGCTGTTTTTCGGATGAACTACTGGAACCGGATTCCGTGCCGTGTGCCTCAAAAACTAACTTCCTCACAGAACGTTAATTTAGAGCAAAGGTATATGCACAAGAGCTGCAAATATTGCAGACAATATTAAGTCAAGCTGTGCGATGCCAGTCGAAATCAACCATACTTCTGTAATTATCTCCCTTTTTTTATTATACCGTATGTTCTGAACAGGGTCGATATCGCTATTATCGGGTTTGTCATTGTTAACGCTATAGCCGCCGTATGCCCTTCTGTCACACCCCCCTTTTCTCCCTTCCCCTCCCTTCCCACTGGACATAATTAGTCTACCCTACTATCTGAGTGTACTATTATCTACATAAAAATGTGCAAACGTTTTCTAAAGCACACGCAGGTTGGCCGGCACAGGAGCCCTCGTCGCTCATCTGCCAATTTTTCCTTGGAGCCTGGGTGGCCGAGAGGTTCTAGGCGCTTCAGTGTGGAACCGCGCAACCGCTACGGTCGCAGGTTCGAATCCTACCTCGGGCATGGATGTCTGTAATGTCCTTAGGTTAGTAAGGTTTAGGTAGTTCTAAGTTCTAAGGGTCTGACGACTTCAGATGTTAAGTCCCATAGTGCTCAGAGCCATTTGAACCATTTTTTTTTTTTTTTTTTTTTTGCAGTGCCTTCATATATGTCAACGAGTGTTTGGGTTGTGCTGTTGGGAAATGAAGAAACATTATTACAAGAAGCTGTCACAGTAAACATATTCTTTAGTTGTTTTTGCTATCATAAACATTCTTCCCATCAAATAGGTGGGGATACGGCAACTGTCCGAAAATAAATAAAAACAGACTCTGGAGAGAGGTATATAATTTACTTTCATTCTATAAAATTTCATTTTAGGTAGCCAGTGTAGAAAAAAACACTACTTCTTTCATGGTTTTCGCTCATTATAAAATTAATACACGAAATGCTGCACTGTACGACATTATCCATGTAAGTGGGCTTTCAGTGAAAATCTATTACTGCTACAAAGTGGTAAAGCACAGAGGCGCACGCAGAGGGGTATAGGGGGGGGGGGGGGGGAGGAGGGGGGGGGAGGGGCAGCTGCCCGTAGAGAGAATTAATTTAGCTATGAAAATGAGCCGGTAACTAGAGGGACCGGGTTTTTAAGAGCTAAAAAACCTGGAAAAACCACTAAAAGCTGAAGATATTTACAATATGACGTATAAATAATGTAAAACATATGTACAGTGATTTATGAATTGAACTAGAGCAATTAAAAACCTTATAGAAGGCTGGAACTGAAATTACGAGACGGTTAACTGATTTAATATTCCAAAGGTTTTATTCAAGAAATCTCAATCTTTGAAAATGTACGAAAATTCATCTTTTATAATCATCTTAGAACTATTGCAATGTATGGAAATCACCAGGTAGAGGGAAAGTCTGTGGTCGGCAACACGTGCTTGGAGTTAGAAAATATTTTTTCAACATTTGCTGAAACAACTGGCGCGTGTTCTTTGATGCAATATTTTGCAAATATACCTTACGCTTGTTAAAAAATCTACATTTTTCTTTAAATACCTTCAGCGGGTACAAGAGAACAAGCCGGCCGGGATGGCCGACGATTGTAGGTGCTACAGTCTGAAACCGCGCAACCGCTATGGTCGCAGGTTCGAATCATGCCTCGGGCATGGATGTATGTGATGTCCTTGTCCAATGACTATAACCAGTTCATCAATCAATTTACTTTAAACATGTTTGAATACGTTCTTGAGAAATACTGTTGTATTTTTCCTGGAGATATGTACACTGTTAATTCTAGCCAACATAAAAGAATGGAGTGTTGTGTTATAAATGGGTGTTAAACACACAAAAATTGAAAATAAAGAGAAATCTTAAAAATAACATCTAAAAATTAAACTCTAGAAGACAATGCTATATCGACCAGCCACCCTTCCATCTGGCATCTGGCGTCATCCGGATGCGGCATATGTCAGCACACCGCTTTCGCGGCCGTTGTCGACCTTTCGGACCTTGGAGTCTCTACTTCTCATTCAAGTAGCTTCTCAGTTGGCATCACGAGGCTGAGTGCGACCCGTGGCAGTCGTCCCACCAAGGAAAGACCCTGGCAGGATCTGAAATTGATTCTGGTTCCTCAACGTGGGAGTTAGCCGGCTGTGGGGTACTGGTGGAACAAAACAGTTGCACGTCAAAACACGCTCGACAAAACCTTACTCCATCAAAATTCAGATAATGGTATACAACTACCAGGGTTAATTTGAAGTGACATATTGTGTCACATGTCTTTTCATTTGCTGAAGGTGTGTTCACACATAGAAAGTGGCCACTGACTGGTACTTGCTGGTAAAACCAGGAAGTCATCGTCATTGAAACTACTGACAACCTATGCGATAGAGTAGTGGGTGGCACTGATTAATTATTTGTTGTACAACAGCCTCCATTTCCTTAATTTTGTAATCACTATGGGAAGTAAGCACTTCATCTGAGCGTGATCGTCTGTATAACGCGTGGTAAAGAAACTCAGGTGATTAACAGCATCCGCGCGGTTTGAGGTGCCATGTCACGGATTGCGCTGCCGCTCCCGCCGGAGGTTCGAGTCCTCCCTCGGGCATGAGTGTGTATGTTGTTCTTAGCATAAGTTAGTTTAAGTAGTGTGTAAGTCAGCAGTTTGGTCTCTTAAGAATTCACACACTTCTGAAAATGTGATTAATATGGCGCGAGGATGTAGTCGGCAGTGAATGAAGTAATACCTGAATTTTTCCGTTCTCAACAATGAACTGTAAGTGAGCAGTGGTGTGCGAATTTACTTAGAATTTTGTGCACTATGAGGTGTAAATGACTAGTGAATGGGGTGAAAAAGTTACCAGTGATTGAAAAGCTAAAGTAAGACAATCGATAAAAAAAATAGTATATGCAATGAAACAACGCAGGAAAACAGTAAACCAAACATAGATATCCCAGTTAAAGAACTCAGCAACTGTACTGACAGAAGAAATGTAGACCTAGCCTATTCCTCTGCTGGCTTCAATGGTTTCGATGAAAAGGACAGTAGTCTCCAGATTAGTATTTCCTAAATCAGAAATTACATAGGAAAATGAGATTGAATATTCCCTAAAGAATATTATTTTATTGAATACCTCGCAAAAATATTATAATATCAGGAGTGACATAGACGGCTTAAAGAAATTTCAGTTAGACCAGTTGTCGTCATATCTATCCTTGGTTTATTCTAAAGCAGTTAAAGTTGTGCTTTGTGAGTTGTTTGCTTTTCCAGCTACGTATAACGCATGACAGGCATCATGGCGCATTCACGGAGCCATCGATTCACCAGTTCCACGAATATGCAAAAATGGATGCGAATTTCGAAAGCCACAAATATGCAGTTTAAAAGACAAGAAATTGTTAATGTTATGACAAATAAAACTAAGAGCTTAGAGAAACCCACCAATGAGAATCTTATGAAGTTAATAGAAACTGAATGCACTAATATGAAGTTAGTTGTTTCTGGTTTATTGCCTTTTTGCACTATATGAGTTGCCTCTAAGAGGAAAAACAAATACAAATGCCGTTTTCAAGGATTTGTTATAGTTTAGAATAGTCAGATGACGAAACATTGCGGAATAATTTCTAAAGTGCCCCTAACAATGCTGCTTGTACTCGTTATAGAAATCGAAATCGTTTACATTCTGAAACTGTATAATTCTATGTTATGCACTATCCTACAGGTTGTGCGTGACCGGGAACATGATGTAGCTTCCTCATAAATAGATTTTCAAACCTATGTTGAAGCATGTAGGAGAGGTTCAAAAGCGCAAAAATGTTAGAAATATTATCCATCTGAAAATTTTAATGGCAGGAAAACTGTAAATTGAGAGAAAATGGCTCTCCACGGCACAGCGTAAACGTCCTGAAAAGACAGATCCTGGGAATGTAAAAACTGCTTTTACTATAATTATACTGTTAGCTTCCTAGTGTTTATAACAATGGCCAAGGTACTAAAAATGCACTGTCGGAACCAATAGCAGATAATGAAAAGCAGATAACAATGTTTTCAAAAGTAGGATGTCTGGGGAAAATTATTTGCATCTACTGACATGATTTCGAATTGATTCCGTACTTCTGGGTTTCCGGAAGGCTTTTGCCCCTGTACCACACACGCGGCTTGTAGTGAAATTGACTGCTTGTGGAAAATCGTCTCAATTATGTGACTACATTCGTGATTTCCTCTCAGGAGTTGACGGAAAGTCTTCGAGTAAGATAGAAGTGATTTGTGGCGTTCCCCAAGGTAGTGTTAAAAGCCCTTTCCTGTTTCTTATCTGTGTAAACGATTTGGGAGACAATCTCAGCAGCCGTCTTAGGTTGTTTTCCGTTGACGCTCTCGTTTATCGACTAATAAAGTCATCAGAAGATCAAAACAAATGGAAAAACGATTTAGAAAAGATAGCTGTATGGTGCGAAAATTGGCAATTGACCCTAAATACCGAAAAGTTTGACGTCATCCACACGAGTGCTGAAAGGAATCCGTTAAACTTCGGTTACACGGGACATCATTCAAATCTGAAGGCTATAAATTAAACTAAATACCTAGGAATTACAAATACAAACAAGTTAAACTGGAAGGAACACACAGGGAATGTTGTGGGGAAGGCTAACCAAAGACTGCGTTTTATTGACAGGACACTTACGAAGTGTAACAGATCTACTAAGGAGATTGCCTACACTACGCTTGTCCGTCCTCTTTTAGAATACTGCTGCGCGGTGAGGGATCCTTACCAGATAGGATTGATGGAGTACATCGAAAAAGTTCAAAGCAGGGCAAGAATGTTTTGTAGTATCGCGAAATAGGGGAGAGAGTGACACTGAAATGATGCAGGATTTGGGATGGACATCATTAAAACAAAGGCGTTTGTCGTTGCGGAGCAATCTTCTCCCGAAATTTCAGTCACCATCTTTCTCCTCCGAATGCGAAAGTATTTTGTTGACACCAACCTACACAGGGCGGAACGATCTCCACGATATAATAAGGGAAATCAGAGCTCGTACGGGAAGATATAGGTGTTCGGTCTTTCCGTGCGTTATACGAGATTGGAATAATAGAAAATTGCGAAGGTGGTTCGATGAACACTCTGCCAGACACTTAAATGCGATTTGCAGTGTATCCATGTAAATGTAGATGATAACATGCTGACTCCCCTGGCGTTGAAGGAAGAAAATACAAGAATTTAGAGTTTTGTTTCTCCGTTCAAATGATCGTCATGTTCTTTGTACTGAAATAAACGGTATGGCCTACGGGTAAATATTAGGGAGCCACAGGTCCTGGGCACATTGTAGAACGCATCTACTAGTAACAGTAAATTTTGTTCTTGATGAAATTGATGGGCCATTTGCAACTCATGAACGTATCTGACTTTTGACACTAATGTGCCTCATTTAAGTTGGAGTCTACGAATCACAAGAGTAGCACAGCCCAAAATTAACATATTTGTTCGGCTGTGTTAAATGTACAGCTAATAAATATTTCCATGTGCTAACAACTCATTTCCCCTTGAAGCTAGAGCAATTTTATTTTTAGCCAACTTTTATTTTACTGCTTCCTTGAAAAGAATACAAAATGGCTTGATGACGTTGACATAATGACGATAGAGAGAATTACAACTGCAGTTTCCAGCCCACATACGGATGTTTCTAAAGCTCAGAGAAAGTACTTGACTAGTAGTAAGATTTACTTCTTCCTGGCAGCATTACAAGTTACAGATGCAGAACTAAACGACGTGCTGCAATACAGAACGCAATCCACTCTTCGAGGCATATGCCACAAAAGGACTAAATTTTCTATCTTAAAATTTTGTAAATTGTAGAGCTGTTACCAATCCTCCCGAAATTAATCGTAGATGTAGTTACCGATTTGATGCAACAGTCGACCCACTTGCTCAATGTCTCCCAGCATTTTTGTCCAACACCGTGGCACATCAGCAACAGATTCCTTTGACTCATCAACGTGTTTCAGCATAAGCTAAACGCAGTTTCAGCTCATACTTCTGTTTCGTATGCTTGCATCAATATCTCATGTGCCTCTGAGGCCATTTCTCGAAGCCCATAACCGAGCGTGACATTTAAATATGACACGATACCCCTAGGACACGTGCCTTCACTCCCATTGCGTTACTCCTTATTTAATCTGTTCCAGAAATGTTGGCACCATTGTGATGACTTGCGTAATATGTGTTTTTCTCATGTTTTTCTTTTCCGCCACAGCAAATAGTCATGTCTGCGGCACACTCATGCAGCTTTATCACCTCGTAAAGCTACGACCATGAAGTTTGGCTGTTAGTCCTTTTCTACATATTCAACCATCAACGCGATACACTTTTTTTTCAAATGACGGCTGACTTTACGAAGATCTTGTAGAAGTTAAACTGTGTACATATTCATATAAAGGGTTGTCAAAAACGTAAATATCGTGAGAAATCACACAATGTCTGGCATGTTTGCCACTTGGTGTATGAATGGAAATATCGAGAGAAATCACAGTTGTACGGAATGCTTGTCACTACGGGCATCTTTGCATGCCTGAACACGTGGGTAACATATACTTTAGCTACCAGAGGTTGCAGTGTTATTTGAGTAGAACTCGGGCGAATGAAGGGGTCAGAAGGAGTGATCAGCCAGAGAGGCAGAAAGAGTGTCTTGGCAGAGTGCGGAGCTTGGATGGAGGGCGTACCGCTTATAAAAAACGTTATCGCTCATGTTAGTTCCAGTTTCTTTTGAGTCATTAAAAGGTTATATATGATTGTAGAATACTTACCCGTTGATTTTTAAACATTTTATGAAGTCTATCCCCGCTATTAGATGGAAAGTAGATTTGGCAAATCCTGCACTATCACACCTTGCTCTATTGCGTGGACAGTGTACCATATTATCGGAAAAGGAAGAAAAGTTTAATTTGCAAAAAACAGCTCGAAGAAAATAAGATAAAACGTCAAATTGCCACGTAGTGGTTTATTTGAAATGCAGACAGAGTTGAGTCAAGCTATGCGTTGAGGGCAGAGTCTATTGTAAGGCCTGAAAGTTCTGTGAGAAAATTAAAATCAGTTTCCATTACCAAATTTTTATGTAAATTGAGTTAACATGTTTTTATAAAAGTGTACATTTTCGCTACGCAACAGTTATCAATTGTGTGAGATTGTTTCATGACAAAGCCATTCTTACTATTATTCTTAATAACCTCTCTTGATTTTCAGTTGCGCGGGATTAGCCTAGCTGTCTAGGGGCGCTGCAGTCAAGGACAATGCGGCTGGTCCCGGCGGAGGTTCGAGTCCTCCCTCGGGCATGGGTGTGTGTGTTTGTCCTTAGGATAATTTAGGTTAAGTAGTGTGTAAGCTTACCGACTGATGACCTTAGCAGTTAAGTCCCATAAGACTTCACACACATCTGCACATTTTTGATTTTCAGTTTCATTTAGAGACATTCAGATGCGATTCGTATTTATTAAAATCACAGACCCAAAAAAGTAATTCGCGTAAATATGTTAGTTGTTCAAAAGCAGAATAGCTACGGCTGTTCTAGATCAGAATCAGTGATTAGAGTTTTAAAAGTACTTGCTTTCTCGTTGCTAACGAGAGTTTTTGGTACCCACACAGTTTCCCATAAGAAGTTTTAACTCTCTTTATTAGTTTTACCATGTCCATTACGGCCGTTCAAGAAATATTACATGTCGAAAATCTCGTCGACCTCAATCTGGACTTGCCTTCCACGCAGCATTCGTACGAAGAAAGAGGAAGAAGACTGTGGGTGCCACGTCAGGAGAATAAGGTGCTGAGGCAAAATATGACCGACCAAAGAATCAGCATGTGTGACTCTTACCTGCGCAGACTGTCCACCGTGGTAGCTGAGTGGTCAGCGCGACCGAATGTCATACCTAACGGCCCGGATTCGATTCCCGGCTGGGTCGGAGATTTTCTCCGCTCAGGGACTGGGTGTTGTGTTGTCCTTATCATCACCAGGTGAGCGGTCTACCCGACGGGAGGCCCTAGCGACACAGCATTTTCATTTACCTGTGCAGACTCAGCTGGGACGTTGTCGTGGAACAAATAAACTCTCTTGGTAAGCTTCCAGTGACATTTTCTTTCGAGAGCCTCCCTAACTTCGTCAGGTCCCTGAAATGATTTGACCCTTGCGAGTGTAATGTTTTAGGACTACATAATAGCAAAGCTCTGACATCTGGTCCTAATGGGCCAATAGCGACCCACAGACCACCGTGTCGTCCTCTGCCATTGGCGTCGTCGGATGCTATATGGAGAGGCGTGCAGTCAGTGCACCACTCTCTGTACCGGTGTCGACTTTCTTGACCTTGGGACCGCTACTTCTCATTCAAGAAGCTCTCCAGCTGATCTCACGAGGCTGCGTGCACCTTGATTAAATCGTTGTACCAAGGAAAAATCCCCAGGTGCATCGTATAACAGTAACTCACTTTGAGCACTCAGCTACAGAGACGGATGGCAATACACCCCGGAGGTCCCAAAAAGCAGCATCGCTTTAATCGATGATGTTTCGGTCTTCGCCTTTCTCTGAGGTGGTGGAGGCCCGTGATTCTACTGCTAGCTTTGCCCCTCTACGCCGGGGCCACAGTGATGCCCTCATCACTCATCCATGGATTCGTTGTAGCATTTCCGTCGCCGCCTCGGTTCGGCTTAAGGTGGGGGGGATTCCAAGTACGAATAATTTAAATTTAGAACGATCACATAGATAATGTTGGGGAAAGAGAATTAAAAATTCCGATTTATTGGCAGAACAGTACAACAGGTGTAATAAAGAGACTGCCTACAATACGCTTGCCTGTCCTCCTGTGCAGTATTGCTGCGCGGCATGCTGTCCGCATCAGATAGGATTGAGGGAGGATAGCAAAAAAGTTCAAAGAAGGGTAGGTCGTTTTGTCCTATCGCGAAATAGAGGAGAAAGTGCCACGGATATGATGGGCGAGCTGGAGTGGCGATCATTAAAACAAATGCTTTTTTGTTGCGGCAGGAATTTTTCACGAAATTTCAATCACCGAGTTTCTCCTACGAATGCGAAAACATTTTGTTGGCGCCCACCTAAACAGTAAGAAACGATCATTGTAATAAAATAAGAGAAATCAGAGCTTGCACGGGAAGATTTATGTGTTCGTTTTTCCCGAACGCTGTTAGAGACTAGAAAGGTAGAGAAATAACTTGAAGGTGGCTCGTTGAACCCTCTAACAGGCGGGTAATTGTGAGCACAATATATCGTGGAAGATAGTGAAAACTGATAAATGACTGATTTCTTCCACAATCGCCTCTATAACGACAAGCCAATGTTTGAAGATTAGGGTTCTTCGTCCCCTAGGGCGTCCAGGTTTCTCACAGAGAGACAATCATTCAGACACCTTTCGACTGTGTTGTATGATGAAGAATTGTTTCCGTAAACATCATCCACCAAAATGTGGATTATGAAGATGTCCGAAAGAACAGATACCATTGTTGACCGTGCAGTTCTCTAGAATGAAATTACAATTAAATCAATACCAGTAGAGAATGTGGGTCTCACGGGGAGCGTGACTGCGATAAGTCCCTGCAATCGCACTATCCTCTGTGCCCTCGGTGGCTCAGATGGATAGAGCGTCTGCCATGTAAGCAGGAGATCCCGGGTTCGAGTCCCGATCGGGGCACACATTTTCAACTGTCCCCGTTGATGTGTATCAACGCCCGTCAGCCGCTACTGGTATTGATTTAATTGTAATTATTTTTCTGCATTTGGAGGGGACCAACGCAGGAACAATTTCAAAATGTTGATTGTTCCTGCGTTGGTCCCCTCCAAATGCAGAAAAATAATTACCACGCGATACACCACTCCATCAAACGGGTTGCAGTATTTTGTTTTTGCTCGAGTACTCACGTTCTACTGTACGGTGACACAACATTTTCCATACCTACGGAGATTGAGAGATTGCAGATGTGTAGCTGGAAGGAAAAAACATAAATGAAAGTTGTAACTACAATTTTTATGAATGCCCTAGTACAGCCACATTGCTGAATGAGTGTTGGGAAGCGTATCCTGCTATCAGTGTCCGCCCTTTACTACGTTTTTGTGAATCAGGGGACTGCTTCACGCGACCTGTCTCCGGCGTTTTCGTGGGCAGGAACTGTGCTGCTTGTTTCCTTTGCCGAGTGCCGTGGTGGAGCGGCAGCCTCGACAGCTGACGCGTCATTTGGGTTGCCTGCCAGCAGGGGCCCGGCGGTCGCCGTCACAGCGGGGCTGGGTTCTCATTGCGCCACCGGACGGCGACGGCTGGTCGGCGTTTCTCAACAGCGAGCAGAGGCGAGGCCGGCTGCGCAACTTCCGGCCGCTGACCTTGGGGCTGCCACGGTTTCTCTCTCTCACGGCGAAGGCCTGCAATTCAGACCCGCACTGACTTAATTCGCAGCACAGTGACAGCGATCCGCTGTTGAGTAACAGCCGGCGCCGGGACCCCGCCCAGTTTTACAACATGCAGTAGCTGCTGTTACGTGTGATCGTTTGATGAAAGAAACCGAATTTTCGAATAATTCGTGGGGATTGGAGGGTTAAAATCGTCAAAACTAATATTTCGGCAAATAAACTATCTGTCGTATTCAAGGCATTAATTGCAGGCTTATCTACTATAGACGGATGGCTAGGGCCTCCCGTCGAGTATCTGCTGATACTCCATAATATAAAGTCACAGGGCTGCACGGATGAGGAAAGTGGGAGAGCCCATTCTGAAAGACAGAGTAAAGATAATCGACAGTTTGTATGTTTTCGAGTGCACAGTATGCATATTGATTCCATCGTATGTACAGCGTTTCCACAACGGAAACTCGTGTTTACAGTGTGCTGTGAACAGTTATGAACACTCGCTGTCTGGACTCCAACGGGACTGCGAAGTGTTGTTGGTGTCGCCCCTTTAATTATGACAGAGTTCCACTCGCAGCGCACCCTGTCTCTCTCCCTTAACCACTGATAGGGTTATGAATGAAAATATTCTTCGTAGAATCGGAGAAGATAAGTTCACGTGGCGATCATTGATAAGAACAAGGGATGATGGGATATGTGTTAAAACATCAGGTGAAAACTTTGATGACACTATATGCAGCTCTAGAGTGAACAAAAATGTAGGGCATTTAACTGAGGACATAGAGTGAAACTGGTACTCTGAGATGAAGAGGTTGACACAGGTGAGGAATTCGTGGCAGATCACATCAGATCAGTCACAAATCTGACGAATAATAAAAATCACTTCCTCAGTCATTACTGATTTTCACTGCAGTGTTTCTGTCAAGTAGGCATAAATAAATGTTTAAATAATTATTTAGTGACAGTTTTTGTCCTGTATTGTGAGTGCACCTTTGCAAGAATACTAGTTTATTTATTTACAGACAGACATTTATTTATAATTATTGTAAATTATCTGAGTGTGACAGAATGTTTATAATATATATATATATATATATATTTAGATGTTTTTGTAATATTTTATTTTAGTGCAGGAAAGTGGTCAAGATAAGTCACATCATATTTAGAGGGATGTATTTTTGGGAGGGTGGGCTTCAGCCAATGGAAAAGCAGCCAGTAGCGGTACGGTACTGGGAAAGTGATTCTGTCGTATAGGTGATTGTTTCTGGACATGAAATGAAATGAAATGATCGTATGGCATTGTTGTCCGGGAGGCCCCATTCGGGGAAGTTCGGCCGCCGTATTGCAAGTCCTTTCCAGTTTACGCCACTTCTGCGACTTGCGAGTCAATGATGATGAACTGATGATGAAAGATACACAACACCCAGTCATCACGAGGCAGAGAAAATCCCTAACTACGCCGGGAATCGCACCCGGGACCCCGTGGGCGGGAAGCGAGAATGCTACCGCAAGACCACGAGCTGCGGACGTTTCTGGACATGAACGTCTGTTACAATAATGCATCTTTTGAAAGGACTTCATATTTCTAGAGGACTGAATGTGCTCCAGATTAGTACTCTTTCATTGCATGATTTACAGAACTCAAAACAGAGTATGAGTTACTATTCTTTGTATCATGTCTGTTAATTGTTGAACTCTGAACTATTTTGATCTGTAAATCTTCCATGTATTATGATCACGAAATGGACTTGTTTTCTCGAGTCTTTGATGATTATTTAGTTTGGGGATTTTGCTGCTATTGTCGTATCACTCTCAAAGTAACTTTACTGCATGTGACAAGCGTATTCTCTGCTCTATTTTAACTGAATATCGTAGGACCATTTCCCATTCATTTGAATTGTCTTTTCTTGAATAAGTGTTATTGAACCTAATTCTCTGTCTTTTCATCAGTTACAGACTTAAGAATTGACCCACGTTATTAAATTATTCACCTAACATTTATTTTAATTATTTCTTTGTATTTTATTTTCGCCATTCTAGCCAATTCATAGACTATTTGACTGCAGAATCACCGCACCAAATTATTATTTGCAGCGAATTATCTGGAAGGAATGAAAGCAGAAGAGCACGTCTCGATCCTATGACCACATCGAGGTACCCCTTCTAAACAGGGCCGCCCAAATCCCCAGTAACTAAAGCACGAGTAACCACAGACAAAGATGAAACTGGTTTGCTCGTATAGACTGCTGTTTGAAAGAGCAAATACACTCAGCGGTAACCACTATGTAACGTCGCAGTTACAACTGTGATTCTAACATTTTACGATATTCTGCGATCCACGTCCAAAGTCCATTGCATGATAGCATAATACTTTTCATCAGCTGCGCTCTTAGGATCGGTAGCAAAAGTTAGATGTGGGGAAGTTAGCCGTGGAACTTCAAGAAAGAAGAAGAAGGTTATACGGAGGCGTGCTGAGTTCTAGTCTTCAGCGGCAAGCAGCAGCGGAAACCTCCACGGTGGCATAGCGGCAGTAGCGGCAGTGACTTCGAGCATATCAGCATTTACACTTCGGGCGGCTGCAGTACAGCAGAAGCAGTTAGCGTGACCGAGAAGTACCTGCGAAGACAGTCTGAAATGTGTGAACCTGCAGTGTCATCGTCAGTGATGGAGCTTCCATCGATTGATCAATCACCCATATCTGGTTCAGACAACGTCAGTGGGCCAGTTAGTACAAGATCTGGACGTGGTGATATTGATAGGGGTGACATTAGTGGGCCAGATAGTCTGAAGGTAGAGAAAGGAGATGTAATTAAAGATGATTCAATGGCTTGATTAAGCGAAATTGTGACAAACTTGAACTCCAGAACGGGGTACTGGGTATAGAGTTAGGTTCAATAACACCAGAGATATTTTCAGTAGAGTCTAGTGTAGCAGAAAGTGTAAAAAAATTAATCGGATATAGAAGGGATGATAAATTCAAAATTAGAAGCTATAAGTGCAGACGTTGCTAAAATTTCTGAAGAGGCTGGTCTGGTTAACACGAGAATGGACATAGTGGAAAAAGATTTCGGGGACAATTTGAAAAAGATACAATACGAGCAGGGTGGGAATTGTGTGCTTGAGGAAGTGACCACTTGATTGGTTAACAATTTCTCTGACAAAGTGGTAGAATGTGAGAAAGAATTGCCTATGAACGGAGAACATTTTGAAGCTATATTAACTAAAGAACCTCTGTAGCATGAACAGCGGCTTAAAAACATGAGGACACGATTTAATTCTGTAGCAGCAAATCAGGCTACTAATGTGACGGGTGTTAAGTGGGTTAATTTAGAAACGACAAAGTGTTTTGCAAATGATGGAGAATACTACCCATTTTCTTGCCGCGTATAAAGATGGGTTTGAAAGAGGAATGTCGGAAGAGACCAAGATTAAGTTCGCTAAAAGAGATCTTGAGGGAATTTCACAATCATGGGCAAATTTAATGAGTACTTCATTTACTACCTACGAATTGTTTGAAAGTCATTTCCTGAACAAATTCTGGAGTGAAGAGAAACAAAGCAACTTCAGAATGAGTTCCTAAACGAACCAAGGTTCAAATCCAGCAGTGGATGATTGCGTGATTTTTGTGTGCGTGATATGGCTAAGTTGATGCACGTAAAGCGTCTGCTGGGAGTGGTGACGGAGGTTACGACGCTCAAAAGAAGCTTCTGGAAGATTTACAATGGGATCCTGTCCACAGTTCGACAAATTCCTTTGACGAGATTCTGAATAAAACTTAACAACTTGAACAGGGATATGGCTACCACAACGGGAGCAACAGTGATTCCCACAATAATTCTAATGATCATAACAGAAATAATTATCAACGAAATAATAATTTCCAAAGGAAAATGGAAACTTGAACTTTCATAACGAAAATCGAAATCGGGAGTGAATATCTGATGTGAGTACCAACAATTTACTTTGTCTCGGGCCCGCGGCATGGTAGATGACTTACAATGACGTAATAAAAAAACGGTAATGTACCAGAATGCTGCTATAATTGTTAATTGCTAGACATTTTATATTATCAATAGGCCTATTTCGGCATTATCATTATCTGGCACCAAAAATGCCTTATTACAAGCTGTAACACTATGGGTAACCACAATTCTGATTTACTGTGTCCTAGTACTTACTTCCATATTGCATCGTGGTACTGTCGCTGTCTTATAACTTTGTTGCTCCATAGGCTGCTTCCAACTGCAGCCAAATTTTTAAGTATATTACTTAATTATCTCTATTAATTGCTGTTGTTCGCAAATGTAAGCTAAGTCTTTTATCGCTTTCTGGTTTTGAAAACTACAATTGGCAGCTAATCCAGCGATGCTGTATGCTCACAATTTGTTTGTTCATTTGTTTACGTATCGCAATTATTTACAGCGTGGTATTATACTCTTTGTTATATTTTTGTAGTTTGTATACATCTGTGTTTTTATCTTATTACGGCTAACTCAATTCGAGCTGCATGAGTTCAATAAAACTATCTAGAAAATTTTTAGTTTAATATTTTATCGGGGTCTGTCCACGAGTGGATATAGATTTCAATTTCTTCCAAAACGTTCATTTTAAATCGCTTTGGTGTTATATGTAGGATTTGGGATTCTGAAGAATGGGGTACAGCCCGTCGACTTTGACCAATTATGCCAAAAGTTATCAGAGATGATGTATTGCACAGATTTAACCTAGTTAACATAGCCCACGCATATCCCTATCTCTGCCGTGTTAAGGGTTGAAACCAACATCTAAGTCACATGACTCGGAGCAGAAAGCCGAGTCCCAGTCATTACGCGCTGTGGGAAGTGGAGCTGACAGTTATAGTTCTTCTCATTTATAGCTAAAATCAAGCATTGACAATTCACTGAACTGTAGTACTACTGTTTCACAGTCCAGCTAACCTAGTTTCTCCGAAATTCCTGATAGTAAAGCAATGGTTATCGCTTTTACATGTCGCCAAATTGAAACGTATTGACAGCTCTTTATAACAAGCTATGTAATCACTGTTCTGTAGTGAATTCAATTCTTTCTTTTTCCTTTTTTTTCACTGTGGGTTCTTGTAGTTCACGGCTTCTACTTCTGACAGCGTCATACATAACTAAAGACAAATGTGGACTGTAATTACACCCATAAAATCTGTTCTTGTTCAGTGAACCACTTAAGTTCCCGCAGCAGATTCTTTTAAAGTAAACTGGCAATCTTATACTTGCCTTACATAACGGCATCATCAAGTGATGAAAGCCGTAAAATATAAACGGTTATTTAGCGTAAACACCGGACATTCTGGTTATAAATGGATTCATGCCTTATAAAAGTATAAGTAAACATTTCACACCTTTTTTTGAGGAATGTTGCCTGGCAAACTGATATTTTGTGTTCCACTCCTGTGGGAACGGTGTACTGAAAAGCTCACTGTGCAACAAGTCTTCACTGAAGAACTGTATG